>NC_041231.1:66312459-66344219 GCF_002837175.3 Physeter macrocephalus
GGCCATGGCTCACGGGCCCAGCCGCTCCGCGGCATGTGGGATCTTCCCGGACCGGGGCACGGACCCGTGTCCCCTGCATCAGCAGGCAGACTCTCAACCACTGCACCACCAGGGAAGCCCAGGTCCTAATCCTTTTTGAAGTTAGAAGGGCATCAATTACAAATACTCATGTTCTTTAAAACTAAGGCAAATATAAATTGTCTGCATTGAAGTAAAGAAAGAATACACAAAAAAGAAAACGCAAAATTATTTTTTTCTCAGGTAAAGATTTGTCATTTTATAATCCCTGTATCACCATCATTAAATCTGAGCCAGTGCCTACTGGCTACTATACAGTCTGGCAAACTTCATTTCTCAAGACATTTACAGTGAATGGTTAGCTTCCTCTGTAGCTCCATTCAAGGCAGAAGAAATCCTCATTCCATTCCCTAACACAGGTCACTGTCTCATAACCATTCAATAAACTGCTCGATGGATCATACAGTCTTGCTCTCAGATTACCTGTTTTTCTATGTTTTTCCTTTTGCAGTTTTTTTTTTGTGTGTGTGTGTTGGGGGGTGGCTGGAACTTTTTGAAGTTACAAGTGAAGATGCCTTTGATGATAAAGTAGATACATCGCTAAGTATACATCTATACATCCGAATTTTATCAAATTTGGTTAAGATCATAACCGGAGAAAAAGTAGGAAAATAACAATCAATGCTAGTATTTATTCTTATGTATGCAGAAAAGTGACACTCTATCCAAGTTAGCAATTTAAAAAAAGCCAAGATTCTGCAAAAATCACTTCCAAGTCTCTTGCCATATTTGTTAGAAGCTGTTTGAAAGATGGGGATTTCAAAGACAGGAGAACCTGGATCAGATACAGCCTTTAAAATTACACAGAAACTTCAGACTTTTAAAAACATGCACTTTAACCTTTGCATCTTAGTTTCAACTTTACAGAGGCAGCTAGCCTCCAATCCGTGGGGAGAGGATGGGGAGACGCACTTCAGCCTCAAATCCTGTGGCTTATATATAGGAGGGTAAGAGAGGAAACACTGCAAAACAGCCTCCTCACTAAGCATCTAGAAACAGGACCTAAGCTGATGGTTCAGTGGGTTGTGGTCAGTGTTTTCTTCCCAGTTCATTGTGACTACATGGTGAAATGCAATAGAACCGACCTAAAAAAACTACAGTGGTTATCATCCTGCAGATACCTATAGGAAAAACCCAAACCAGGAAAATAATTTTCTACCTTGAGCCACAGGCCAATTAAGATGTCTTCAATTATGTATCTTTATACTTTCTTCATTAAAACACACAATACATACACACTTATAAATAAGTGTATTTATTTAAATAAAACACATATACTCACATACTTATAAAGATGTATTGTTTTAAAGAAGAGAGAATAAAAACATGAATACAAAATCTCTTAAATGAACCCATAGAACTTCTGGGAAGGGAAAATATAATACTTAATTTAAACTTTATGGAATATGTTATGGGACAAGTGGTGAGCTGAAAGACAGATCTGAAGGAATTATCTGGAAGGCAGCTTTGAGACAGATAAAGTGATAGAAAGTCAAAAAGAACTTAAAGTAAACTGAGTAGTAACATCCATTTAATCTATATTCCAGAGAATTGGGGACAATTTTGGGGCAAACATGTGACTCCTCAATCAAAGCTGGCTTCTCAACTTGGAAGGCAGTGAACAGGTAATCACTATCCTCAAATTGCTCAGAAAATGTAGCCGTCATTTGGGATTCTTTACCCAGCAAAAGTATTTCAAACATTAGGGCAAAAGAAAAACATTCTCAGGCAAAGAAAAATGAGAGAGAATTTACCACCAGTGGCAAAGCCACTGCTAAAGGTTTTACCTCAGGAAGAGCCAAAACTAACCCCAAGAAAATAGTAAACAAGAAAATAGTAAACAAGAAAATAGTAAACAAGAAAATAGTAAACATGAACAAGAAAATAGTAAACATGGGGATAGATTAAGATAAAAATGTCTAATAATTGTGGTTTATTACAGCAAGAGAGTTAAATGGCATTTAGTAGGGTTAACTACAGCAAAGTACAGTACAACTATAGAATGTATTATGGAAGGTGGATGGTCCGAAATATATGTTTTGTATTTTACTTGATGATAATGATTAAGTTAGACTATTAACTACAGAACACAATGCATATTTTGAACCAGGGTTGGCAAACTCTTTTGGTAAAAAATGTGATAATAAATATTTAAGGCTCTGTGTTTCTGTTGCAACTACCTACCTCTGCTACTGCAGTGTGAAAGCAGCCATCCACCATATGTACACTAATATGTGTGGATTTGTTCCAATAAAACGTTATTTATAAAAACAGGTTGTGGGTAGGATTTGGCCCATAGGCTGTAGTATGCTGACATCTATTCTAAACCAGTAGAGGGAATAATTGCAGTGTGGTAAAATGTAATCAATTCAACAAGATAAAAAAAGAGAAAAGGATAAAAAGAAACACAGCAAAAAGGAAGTATTGCATATAATAATATGATAGAACTAAATCTGACATGGTCATATAGTATTAAATGTAAATGGACTAAAAAGATCACTATTACCAGATTGGATTTAAAATAATAACTTCAACAACTAGTTACATTTGTTCAAAAGTGGCACACCTAAAACTTAAAAACACAGGAAGGTTGAAAGTAAAATGAAGGTAAATATATATCAGGCAATACCCACGACAGCAAAACTGGGTTGATCATATTAAGCCATTTCTAGGGAAATGAGGGTCAAAACATATCAATAAAACTTGTAATCACTATTGTCATTTCTAAGCTTAGATGTAAGACATAGAATTCCGTTTCAGAGCCATACAAAGTAAAAATTGATAGAATTTCAAGGAGAAATTAAAAGCGTACCTTTTTAGTGAGAGGTTTGAGCAAACCTCTCTCATTAACTGACAGATTAAGAGAAAAATGATCAGTGAAGATAGAACAAAAGTACCTATTTAACAAACATTAATTAATTAACATGTAGAGAACATTGAAGAATACACACTATTTTCCAGCAAATATGGAAAATGTATGAAAATCGATCATTTCACCCAACTTCAAAAACTAAGGTTGCTAAGTCGAACTACTTTGGTGACAAGAATATGTGCGCATATTGCAAGAATTTATTTCTCCCTTGTCTTTCTTGAAATATGCAAGTAAATAATGAACAGAGTGCATCCTTTAAAAAGATTGCATCTGTGGGGATAGAGTGCTTCCTTTTGAATATAAGGACATACTGTTAGATTAATAATTTTTTTCCTGGTTTTTTTTCCACCACTAAATTCCTTTAGAAGGATGGGAAACACATTATTATACTTTGTGCTTCCTCCATTCTTCAAAATTATGGTGTATTACTGTGTATTTTTTTAATCTAGAAGTTTCTACAAAAGGTTAGATAATTGTAACAAATTATTTTAGGAAATGAGGTAAAGAGAAATAAAATGGTAATTAAAACACAAAATTTTTAAAAAGGACATACTGTTGTTGCCTATTCAATTTCTGGCAAGTCTTCTCATAAAATAGTTTCTAGAATGGCTTTTAAAATTACCTGTTAAAAATTAATAAACAAAAAAATGATTTTACTTTGGCATATAATAATATTTCTTAGGGTTATTAAGACTGGTCATTTGAAAACTACTTGTCTTTGAGATGAAGGTCTACAATACTCAACAACACTTGTTGATGTCAGTAAGCCTGTCTAAGGTATCCTACTTAGGACATGAAATAAAGCATAAGGAAATGAATAAGCAATTCTCCAAAGATGTTGTGAAAAAAAGGAAAAATATTTGAAAAATCTTGGCTATTGAACATAATGGATCCAATGAATCTCATCTCATACAAACCTTCTAGTGTTATTACTAAGTCAAAATAAATTAAAGTACTTTTTGTAACCCCAATAGGTGAACACAGCTTCCTGACCTTGATAACATTTTTTTCATTCCCAGGGAATCCCCTCCTTCAGTTCTGCCTGGTGATATTCTACCTATTTCTGGAGCCCCTTCTCATTTGCTACTTCCCTCAAAAAGACCAAATACACCAAACCAGATGTGTTTGATCCCTCTAATAAGCCACCACAGCCCTTTTGCTTCTGAGACATGCTTCCCATTATGCTGGCTACTATAGTTATTTGGAAAAACCTTCTACATTGTAAGATGAAGAAATTCACCATATCGACTCATTTATTAATTCCTTAAAAATTATCATACAGATATTCTTGGAGCTGATGTTCTAGAAATGATTTGGAAATGAATAGCTTAATGTATTACTTTAATGGGTAACAGCAAACATAAAAGCAATACAGTCAAAATTGAGATAGAAGGGAGTAGATTCCTTATTTTATTTTATTTTATTAAAAAAATTTTTTTTTGACCATACCAAGCAGCATCAGGGTTCGTAGGTCCCTGACCAGGGATCAAACCCATACCCTCTGCAGTGGGAGCATGGAGTCTTAATATCTGGACGGCCAGGGAAGTCCTGAGATTCCTTATTTTAAAATGAATGTCCCCAAAATATCTTTCACTTTTAGGGCATTCCATTCTAATCTCCATTTCATTAAGGTTTTTATTTTTGTTTTTGTTTTTGTTTGTTTGTTTTTCCTGAGGTTTTATCTTGTTTTTTTGTTTGGAACATATTCCTCTATTTCTTCATTTTGCTTGACTTGCTGTGTTGGTTTCTATGCATTAGATGAAACAGCCCCCCTCTCTCAGTCTTGTAGGGCTGGCCTTGAGAAGATGATGAACCTCATGGTTCAGCCCTGCCCTAGCTCTTGGCCAGCTCTCAAACTTTTGTGATTGTCCAAGCAGCCTATTTTACTTGAATAGCTCCCAATAGTTGAAGGTGTGCCAAGACAGTCAGTGTTCCAAAGGGGAGGATCTCAGTCAGCACCTAGATTCAGGCTGATTGGCAGCTTGACCCTCAGGCAGCAGCTTTTAAATGATGCAAATATACAAGGTTCTGTGGGACCAGAAGCATAAACCCTGCTCAGGGTCAGGAGATCTAGAGGTGTCCCCTGGCGACTGTTGCAACAATCGGGGCTCCATAAGGATGTGTAAGCTCGTTTCTGGGAGTGAGCTGCACTGAGGCAGAGGGAGAGTGCAAAGCTGGCATTCTCCAGCCCACCTTTACTGAGGGCACCCCGTAGCCTCTAGATGTGTGTTGAACCTGAAGCTTGCCCCTCGGGTTAAACTCCAGGACAAGCAAGTCATCCTCTTTCAGAGAAAGGCTGGGGATGTGTTTCAGGCTGCTGTCCGTGCAGTGCCGTGGGGTGGTAGTTGGCCAAGAACTCTCTCCTGATTGTTACAGCCCTGTGGGACTCAGGAACACAAGGCCCCCTGGGCACCAGAGCCAGATGATGCAGGCATGTCCCCTGGGGGCAGCTGCAAAATTCAGGGCAGCAGACATATACAAGCTCCTCTCCAAGAGATGCTGGTGCTCTGAAGCAGGGCAGCCTATGTAAAATTAGTATTGTTACCCACTCTCCGAGTTCTCAGGAAATGTTTACTGTCAGCCTTTAGATGTGTGTTTCATTAGAAGCCTGCCCCTCAGGCTGCAGCTTCGACAATAAGGTGACAATGTCTCAGGCTGTTGTTCTGTGCAGTGCCCTGGGATGGCAGCCAGCCAAGAACCGTCTCTCCATCGTCACAGTCCCCTGGGACCCAGGAAAGCAAGCCCCCCATGGCCTCCAGAGCCAGATGATCAAAGGGCATCCCCTGGGTGGCAGCCACAGACACTGGTCCCCAGATGTAAAAACTGGGGCACCAGACATGGGAGATACTGGTCCTCTGGAGGATGTGGAGGGGGTGCCCATTGGAGGGAGGCAGAGGCAGAGTGCGAAGATGGCCTTCAATGAAAAAAAAGGGAAAAGAAGTAAAAGGAAGAAGAAAAAGGAAGAAAAAGGAAGAAAAAGAAAGAAAAAGAATAAAAAAGGAAGAAAAATGGAGAAAAAAAGTAAGAGAAAAGAATTAGAAGAAAAGAAAGAGAGAGAGATGGCCCCTGCTGGCTAATCCAAGCAGAGGGGTGGGGGTCGCGGGAAGATGTGCTCCCTGGTCTCCATTCTGGAGGGTCTCAGCAGTCCCCAGCCCTCAGACCAGTGCTTTAAAATGAGCAAACTGGTGTCTCTTGCATCAAGTCCCACGCGCTTTTCTAGGGCTGCCTCTGCTGGGTGGCAAGCCTTGTGCAGCCTGGAGGAGGCGTCTTCAGCTCATGACAGGCCATGGGCTTCGTGCAGGAACCACTTAGTTTTTAAAGCCCATGTTCTGCGGGCTCCTCTCTCAGGTACCGGATGTGGGGAAGGATGCTTTGCTCCTGGGGAAGCCCGGGATTGAGCTCCCTGCCAACTGCGGGTCCCCGCGTCTGGGGTGAATTCACGGAGAGACTGTCCCAGCCTTTCCTACTCCCTTCCGGGGGGTTTCCCTCTCATTTGCCCCATGTGAAGGGGTCTCTTCACCAGTTTTTAGGTCTTTTTCAGAGGACATTTTTCCTATATAGCTGTAGATTCAGCGCGCCCCTGGGAGGAGGGGAGTTCAGGATCTTACCCATCACGGTATTGAACCGGAATCTCTAATTCTACTCTGGATAAAACAAGGAGCATAATGGGGCCCACAGGATGATTACTTCTCAATTATAGGAGGAAAAAAGCCTCTGTAAGGCAGGAAGTGCTGCTGCCTCGTTCCTATAGAGAAAATACAGAAGGGAGCACAGACACAAGAGAAGTGATTTCTGTAGCATCTTTGGGAAGAGCAGTCCAGGGTCTTTCTCCTATGAAAATGGCCTGGATAAGGGGAAGGAAGGGGGGATCACTTACTGAGCTTCAGCCGAGGCTGGATTGCACCAAGTCATTGAGAGTTTGATTTGGGACATGTTAATTTCTGAAGGAAAGGTCCAGAGACTGGTTAGAAACAGGCGTCCTGAGATTACAGGAGAGGTCCTGGCCAGACATATAAATCCATAAGTCATCAACATGTGATGGTGTTTAAAACCACATGATCAGTGAGGTCACCACTGCAGATAGAGATACTGCAGTGAATGACAACCCTTCCTCACTTTCTCACCCACAGCTCATTCACGACGAGGTCTACCTGTGAGAAACAGGTATTGACATGAAGACAATCACGATTCTGCTCCCATCTGCCAGGGGGCTTTATGAATCACCTTATCTTTGTTTACTGAGAAAAGTCAATTAGAACTCCCTATAATTTATGAAGAAAATAAAATGTAGGTATTAATATACTAAACATATTTATATAACTTTTGTCATAATAATTTTTGCTGTGCATTTAAAAGAGTCCAAGGAGCTTCTGGAATGTGAATAGGGCAGTGAGATAAAACAGATAGATGAAACTAAATATCTGGGAACTGTTTGTATAAAATGTCATTGATATAAATGCTATATGCATATGAGTCCTTAATAAAGAACAAATTAAAAAGTAATGCATTGTGCCACAAATGAACCTATCTACAAAACAGAAACAGACTCAGGGACATAGAGAACAGACTGGTGGTTGCCAAGGGGGAGGGGGGGAGGGAGAGGGATGGATTGGGTGTTTGGGATTAGCAGATGCAAACTATTATATATAGAATGCATAAACAACAAAGTCCTCCGTATAGCACAGGGAACTATATTCAATAACCTGCAATAAACCATAATGAAAAGAATATTAAAAAAGAATGTATATATATGTATAACTGAGTCACTTTGCTGTACAGCAGAAATTATCACATTATAAATCAACTATACTTCAATTAAAAAAAATTTTAAGTCATGCATTATCTTTTATCAATTCTGTATGTGTAATGGGGTGGGGGGGGGAAAGCCTTAATGATAGCATTAAAGGTTTAGGAGAGACATAAGGGAGGCATTTAAAATACTACTGAACGTTGAAATGGATCTCCAAGAAAAGACTTTGAAAAACTCTATCAAAGTGCTGTTGATGTTTCATCATCCCTATTTCTCAACTTTGACGAGATACAATTCTGCCTGAACTTTTTGGCGGTAAGTTCCTTTGCATATTATTAAAATTTCTTTGGTTTACATAGCTTTATTTTGAGCTAAAACATAGCTATTTGCTGTTTGTAAAACTGAAGTTTTTCTGCATTAGGACCTACTTGGTAAGAAAGTTTGTTTTCTAGAGAACTGTATACACTAACACCAAATAATTTATATTACAAGGAAACAATATGAATACTAGTCCAAAATTTTCTAGATGTTGCAGTATTAGTGTAACTATTCTGTAGGTGAACAATACTATTATTGGGTTAAGATGTGTTATTTATCATTAAATATAATCATGTACCATGTGTTAATACTATTTATAACAGTAGAACATATGGGGTTTTTTTCTGATACCTTTCTTGAATCTGTGCTGGTTGCTCTTATTTTAATTTTTACTAACTTTAAATATCAATGCCTCAAAATTTGCCTCCAGAGCCTGGAGAATTCTCTAAAATATGTTCTGTATTTTCTTTGTTTTATTATTCTAGGTTTCTAACAGTTCTCTTAGGAAGTGCTGTATCATACATCATATTGTGGGAATTGATTCAGAAAAGTTTAGCCGAGTCTGCTGAATATTTAATTAGAATGAACATTTTGAAGAAGTCTGTGTTCTCACTTTGCCTTTCAAGCCTCTCCTAGCAAAGATGTGGAAAGGACCAAACAATCACATCAGAAAGACAAATGCTTCCTCTGTTTGGAAATAAGTGTGCTAAACCAGTTAACTCTAATATTATTTGTGAAAAAGAAAATGAAATTAGGAAGATGCTTGACCTGAAAAAGCTGTGTAAATTGACACATGTGTTATTCTTGATGGTCTAGGAAAAGTAGCTTTCCTTGTGGAAGATTTTAAGTTCCTACTTATTAAAATTACATGAGACACACTCTAAAGACAATACAAATTAAAACAATTGTTGAGAAAATGTATAGGAACAATCTAATAGAAAATTAGTAAAAGTTTGAACTGGCATTTCCCCCCAAAAGAAAGAGTTATGGCCAAGTAATATAAGCGACAACGTTCAACCTCACAACATTTATAAAAAAGCAGAGACCACAATGAGTTAACATTTCACACCAGATTGGCAAATAGATTTTATCAAGGAATGCTTTAATATTGAGTGTGGGAGAGAATATGGATCATTACGCTGCTAATAGGAGTATAAGTTGGTATAATAATTTTGAAAACAATCTAGCTTAATCGTGTAAAGAATATTCACATACTCTACCACCTAATGGTTCCTTTTCTTTATTGGAGTATAAATGCTTTACAATCTTGTGTTAGTTTCTGCGCTATAACAAAGTGAATCGGCTATATGTATGCATATATCCCCATATCCCCTCCCTCTTGAGCCTCCCTCATACTCTCCCTATCCCATCCCTCTAGGTCGTCACAAAGCACCGAACTGATCTCCCTATACTATGAAGCAGCTTCCCACTCCCATCCATTTTACATTTGGTAGTCTATATATGTCAATGCTACTCTCTCACTTCATCCCAGCTTCCGCTTCCCCCTCCCCATGCCCTCAAGTCCATTCTCTATGTCTGCGTCTTTATTCCTGCCCTGCCACTAGGTTCATCAGTACCGCTTTTTTTTTTTTTTTTTTTTAACGGTACGCGGGCCTCTCACTGTTGTGGCCTTTCCCATTGCGGAGCACAGCCTCCGGACGTGCAGGCTCAGCGGCCATGGCTCACGGGCCCAGCCGCTCCGCAGCATGTGGGATCTTCCCAGACCGGGGAACGAACCCACGTCCCCTGCATCGGCAGGCGGACTCTCAACCACTGCGCCATCAGGGAAGCCCAGTATCACTTTTTAAAATCCCATATATATGCATTAGCATATGGTATTTGTTTTTCTCTTTCTGACTTACTTCACTCTGTATGACAGACTCTAGGACCGTCCACCTCACGGCAAATAACTCAATTTCGTTCCTTTTTATGGCTGAGTAATATTCCATTTTATATATGTGCCACATCTTTATCCATTCATCAGTTGATGGATATTTAGGTTGCTTCCATATCCTGGCTAATGTATATAGTGCTGCAATGAACACTGTGGTACATGTATCTTTTTGAATTATGGTTTCTCAGGGTGTATGCCCAGTAGTGGGATTGCTGGGTCATATGGTAGTTCTATTTTTAGTTTTTTTAAGGAACCTCCTTACTGTTCTCCATGGTGGCTGTATCAATTTACATTCCCACCAACGGTGCAGGATGGTTCTCTTTTCTCCACACCTTCTCCAGCATTTACTGTTTGTAGAGTTTTTGATGATGGCTACTCTGATCAGTATGAGGTGATACCTCATTGTGGTTTTGATTTGCATTTCTCTAATGATTAGTGATGTTGAGCATCTTTTCATGTATTTGTTGGCCATCTGTATGTCTTCTTTGGAGAAAAGTCTGTTTAGGTCTTCCCCCCATTTTGGGATTGTGATTTTTGTTTTTGTGATATTGAGCTGCATGAGCTGCTTGTATATTTTGGAGATTAATCCTTTGTCAGTTGCTTCATTTGAAAATATCTTCTCCCATTCTGAGGGTTGTCCTTTTCTCTTGTTTATAGTTTCCTTTGCTGTGCAAAAGCTTTTAAGTTTCATTAGATCCCATTTGTTTATTTTTGTTTTTATTTCCATTTCTCTGGGAGATGGGTCAAAAAGGATCTTGCCATTAGGTCCCATTTGTTTATTTTTGTTTTTATTTCCATTTCTCTGGGAGATGGGTCAAAAAGGATCTTGCTGTGATTTATGTCATAGAGTGTTCTGCCTATGTTTTCCTCTAAGAGTTTTATAGTGTCTGGCCTTACATTTCGGTCTTTAATCCATTTTGAGTTTATTTTTCTGTATGGAGTTAGGGTGTGTTCTAATTTCATTCTTTTACATGTGGCTGTCCATTTTTCCAAGCACCACTTATTGAAGAGGCTGTCTTTTCTCCATTGTGAATTCTTGCCTCCTTTGTCAAAGATAAGGTGACCATATGTGTGGAGGTTTATCTCTGGGCTTTCTATCCTGTTCCACTGATCTGTATTTCTGTTTTTGTGCCAGTACCATACTGTCTTGATTACTGTAGCTTTATAGTATAGTCTGAAGTCAGGGAACCTGATTCCTCCAGCTCTGTTTCTATCAACATTGCTTTGGTTATTTGGGGTCTTTTGTGTTTCCATACAATTTTTAAAATTTCTTGTTCTATTTCTGTGAAAAATGCCATTGGTAATTTCATAGGGATTGCATTGAACCTGTAGATTGCTTTGGGTAGTATAGTCATTTTCACAATATTGATTCTTCCAATCCAAGAGCATGGTATATCTCTTCATCTGTTCTTCTAATCTTTGATTTCTTTCATCACTGTTTTATAGTTTTCTGAGTACAGGTCTTTTGCCTCCTTAGGTAGGTTTATCCTGGGTATTTTATTCTTTTTGTTTCTATTTCTTCTTTTCCAATTTGTATTCCTTTGATTTCTTTTTCTTCTCTGATTGCTGAGGCTAAGACTTCCTGTACTATGTTGAATAATAGTGGTGAGAGTGGACATCCTCAAGTTGTTCCTGATCTTAGAGGAAATGCTTTCAGTTTTTCACCATTGAGAATTATGTTTGCTGTGGGTTTGTCGTATATGGCTTTTATTATGTTGAGGTAGGTTCCCTCTATGCCCACTTTGTGGAGTTTTTATCATAAACAGGTGTTGAATTTTGTCAAAAGCTTTTTCTACATCTATTGAGATGATCATATGGTTTTTATTCTTTAATTTTTTTAATATGGTGTATCACGTTGATTGATTTGCATATACTGAAGAATTCTTGCATTCCTGGGATAAATCCCACTTGATCCTTTGGTGTGTGATCCTGTTAATGTGTTTTTGGATTCTGTTTGCTAGTATTTTGTTGAGGATTTCTGCATCTATGTTCATCAGTGATATCGGTCTATAATTTTCTTTTTTTTGTGATATCTTTGTCTGGTTTTGGTATCAGGGTGATGGTGGCCTCATCGAATGAGTGTGGGAGTATTCCACCCTCTGCAATTTTTTGGAAGAGCTTGAGGATAGGTGTTAACTCTTCTCTAAATATTTGATAGAATTCACCTGTGAAGCCATCTGGTCCTGGGCTTTTGTTTGTGGAAGATTTTTAATTACAGTTTCAGTTTCATTACCTGTGATTGGTCTGTTTATATTTTCTAATTCTTCCTGGTTCAGTCTTGGAAGGTTGTACTTTTCCAAGAATTTGTCTATTTCTTCCAGGTTGTCCATTTTATTGGCATATAGTTGCTTGTAGTAGTCTCTTAGGATGCTTTGTATTTCTGTGGTGTCTGTTGTAATCTCTCCTTTTGCATTTCTAATTTTATTGATTTGAGTCCTCTCCCTTTTTTGCTTGATGAGTCTAACTAAAGGTTTATCAATTTTGTTTATCCTCTTAAAGAACCAGCTTTTAGTTTTATTGATCTTTGCTATTGTTTTCTTTGTTTCTATTTCATTTATTTGTGTTCTGATCTTTATGAATTCTTTCCTTCTGCCTTTTGCTGCATCCCATAGGTTTTGGATCATCATGTTTTCATTGTCATTTGTTTCTAGGTATTTTTTGATTTCCTCTTTGATTTCTTCAATGATCTCTTGGTTATTTAGCAGTGCACTGTTTAGCCTCCATGTATTTGTGTTTTTACTCTTTCTTCCTGTAATTGATTTCTAATCTCAAAGTTTTGTGGTCAGAAAAGATGCTTGATACGTTTTCAATTTTCTTAAATTTTCCAAGGCTTGATTTGTGACCCAAGATGTGATCTATTCTGGAGAATGTTCCATGTGCACTTGAGAAGGAAGTGTATTCCTCCTCTTTTGGGTGGAATGTCCTAAAAATATCAGTTAAGTCTATCTGGTCTGTTGTGTCATTTAAAGCTTGTGCTTCCTTATTTATTTTCTGTCTGGATGATCTGTCTATTGATGTAAACGGGGTGTGAAAGTCCCCCACTATTATTGTATTACTGTCGATTTCTCCTTTTATGGCTGTTAACATTTGCCTTATGTATTGAGGTGCTCCTATGTTGGGTGAATAAATAATTATAATTGTTATGTTTTCTTCTTGGATTGTTCCTTTTATCATTATGTAGTGTGCTTCCTTATCTCTTGTAACAGTCTTTATTTTAAAGTCTATTTTATCTGATATGAGTATTGCTACTCCAACTTTCTTGTGATTACCATTTGCATGGCATATCTTTTTCCATCCCCTCACTTTCAGTCTGTACGTGTCCCTAGGTCTGAAGTGGGTTTCTTGTAGACAGCATATATAAGGGTCTTGTTTTTGTATACATTCAGCCAGTCTTTTTCTTTTGCATGGAGCATTTAATACATTTACATTCAAGGTGATTATTGATATGGATATGTATGTTCCTATTACCATTTTCTTAATTGATTTGGGTTTGTTTTTTGGGGGGGTCTTTTTCTTCTCTTGTGTTTCCCACTTAGAGAAGTTCCTTTAGCATTTGTTGTAAAGCTAGTTTGATGGTGCTGAATTCTTATAGTTTTTGCTTGTCTGTAAAACTTTTGATTCCTCCATCGAATCTTAATGAGATCCTTGCTGGGTAGAGTAGTCTTGGTTGTAGGTTTTTCCCTTTCATCATTTTAAATATGTCCTGCCACTCCCTTCTGGCTTGCAGAGTTTCTGCTGAAAGATCAGCTGTTAATTTTATGGGGATTCCATTGTATGTTATTTGTTGCTTTTCCCTTGCTGCTTTTAATTTTTTTTCTTTGTATTTAATTTTTGATAGTTTGATTAATATGTGTCTCAGTGTGTTTCTCCTTGGGTTTGTCCTGTATGGGACTCTGCACTTCCTGGACTTGATTGACTTTTTCCTTTCCCATGTGAGGGAAGTATATAATCTCTTAGGGAAGACTATAATCTCTTAAAATATTTTCACAGACACTTTATTTTTCTCTTCTCCTTCTGGGAGCCCTATAATTCGAAAGTTGGTGTGTTTAATGTTGTCCCAGATGTCTTTGAAGCTGTCCTCAATTCTTTTCATTCTTTTTTCTTTTTTCTGCTCCCTGGCAGTTATTTCCACCATTTTATCTTCCAGCTCACTTGTCCATTCTTCTGCCTCAGTTATTCTGCTATTGAATCCTTCTAGAGTATTTTTAATTTCAGTTATTGTGTTGTTCATCATTGTTTGTTTGCTCTTTAGTTCTTCTAGATCCTTGTTAAATGTTTCTTGTATTTTCTGCATTCTGTTTCTGGGATTTTGGATCATCTTTGCTATCATTACTCTGAATTCTTTTTCAGGTAGGTTGCCTACTTTGTCTTCATTTATTTGGTCTTGTAGGTTTTTATCTTGCTCCTTTGTCTGTAACATATTTTTTTGTCATTTCTTTTTTCTTTTTTTTGATGGGTGTGGCTGTATTCCTGTTTTACTGGTTGTTTGGTCTGAGGCATCCAGCACTGGAGTTGCAGGCAATGTATAGACCCAGGTCTTTGTGCCAAGATGAGGACCTCTGGGAAGCCTCACTACAATTAATGTTCCCTGGGATCTGAGGTTCTCTGTTAGTCCAGCAGTTTAGATTTGGAGCTCCCACCACCGGAGCTTGGGCCTGACCTCTGGCCTGGGAACCAAGATCCTGCAAGCCACGTGGTGCAGCAAAAAAAAAAAAAAAAAAAAAAAGAAAAGAAAAAAGGAGCAGTACAATAACAAAGAATAAAAAAGAAAATAAAATTAGAAATAAAAAATATATTAGGAAAAATAAAAATATAATTGAAACATCTATAACCAGGTAAAACAAAACCATAACAGAAAAAAAAAGGGGGGAGGGGGGATCAAGCCAAGAGGGGCAGAACAATAACAAAGTATAAAGAATAAAATAAAATTAGAAAAATAAAAGATTTATTAGAAAAAATAAAAATATAAATGAATCAACAACAAGTTAAAACAGAACCCCAATCTAAAAGAGTAAAAAAGAAAAACAAAGAAAAAAAAAACCTTGACTATGGGGTGGTGTTTAGGCAGGGATGGAACTTAGGCAGGAGCAGGGTTTAGGGTGGTGCAGGACCTGGGGGTGGGGTGATGACGTTTGAGTGTGGGGTGGGGCTTAGGCACAGGACCAACTCAGCTGGACAAGGGCTAAGTGGGGCAACATTCAAGTGTGGGGCGGGGCCTCTGCTTAGGACCTGCACAGAAGGGGAGAGGCAGCATGTCCAAAGGGGTGCCTCCGGAGTGTGAAGTTCCGGAGTTGGGAGGTAAGCTCCTTGATGAGGGTGTGTGGGTGGGGTTTAGGCCCAGCACAGTTGGAGGGGTTCTAAGAGGAGATCTCCAAATGTAGCGGTAGGGCCGTGGGTGGGGGTGTAGGGATGGGGCTTGGGCGCTTCACAGCAGGAAGGAGTCTCCGAGGGCAGAGGATTAGGCCCAGGAGCCCAACAGGCTCCCTGGTGCCTAACCGAACAGGGAAAACACTGGCTGCATTCCCTTCCATTCCTCCGTTCCCTCCCCCCATGGTGTTCCCCAGGGTCTTCCCCGTCCGCACTGGACCCCTAACAGAGGGTGGGTCCCACTGGGCATAGGAACTCCTCCCCTCCCTAGCCACCCTTCAAGGGTGCCTGTCCCAGATGTCTGGCCTTACTTTTGCTCCCCCTTCCCTCATTCCCACTCCCTCAAGATCTGCATGGCAGGAGGGGTCCTCCTTGGGCAGGGGATCAGGCCTGGGATCTCAGCAGGCTCCCAGTGGCCCAAGTGGGCAGGGGAAACCTGGGCACGCTCCCTTTTGATCCTATGCCTTCTCAATGGTCCCCCAATTTCCCCCTTAGGGTATGGGATCCCTTCCCCTAGCCCAGACGGTCCTCAAGGTGCCAGTCATGTCCCTCCTCCACTTCTCCTCCCCCCCCACTCCCCCCTACACCCCATGTCCTACTCAGTCGCTGGGGGTTCCTCCCATCCCCTTAGGTGTCCATGGTCCCCCACTGGTGCCTGGTAGATGCCCTAGTTGTGCGGAGATGTGAATTCTGCATCCTTCTAGTCTGCCATCTTGACTCTGTTTACCTTAGCAGATAATAATAAATAAACAAACAAATAAATGTCTGTATGTTACAACTAAAAACCTGGACAAGACAGAGATGTTTATCTATAGAAAATAGACAAATCATATTGTACAGTAGGGAAAATGAATCAGCTACAACTCTATAGATAAATCTCACAAGCATAATGTTGAAAAAATATATTGCAAAACATTATATATGGTATGATGTAAATTTTATAAATCTCAAAATAAAATCAAATGATATATTTCTGGTGTACATACATTAAAGAATAGCAAAGATAGCATATATAGAATAAATAATCAACAAGGTCCTGCTATATAACACAGGGAACTCTATTCAGTATCCTGTGATAAACCATAATGGAAAAGAATATGAAGAAGAATGTGTATATATGAATAACTGAGTCACTTTGCAGTACAGCAGTAATTAATACAACATTGTAATTCAACTATACTTCATTAAAAATACATTTTAAGAAAAGTATAGCAAAGATAAAACAAAAGTCAAAATTCAAGAAAATAATTATCACAAAGGGATGGGAAAATTATTTTAATTAAGGATGGGGTTATCCATAACATTATCTCTTAGTATGAATGGTAACATAAATGGATGAGTTCATTAATATTTTTAATATATATATATATACATTGTGTTTCAGTTAGCTTTTGTTGTATAAAAGAATAGGCTTGCATCTTAGTGGGATATTACAATGATTTATTGGCTCACAACTTTGTGGATCAGTCATTTGGACTAGACTCAGCTGTGATTGTTCTACTGATCTTGCCTGGGCTCACTCCTGAAGCTACAGTCAGCTGATATATCTGCTGGGGCCAGATGTTCTAAAACAGCCTCATTCCCATCTGGCAGTTGGTGCAGGCTCCTGTCAGCTAGGAGTGATAGGGTGGCCAGGCCCATGTTGTTAGCAGGCTAACCCAGGCTCATTTCCATGCCAGTGGGCATAAGATCGTGTGTATAACCTCAGATACCACTTTCCCCTTAATCTCTTCCCCAAGTAATCTTTTTGGAACAGTTGCTTTCCCAGTGTTGTCTTTATGGATCAAGAGGGGTTTGATTCTATGTAAATTAATTGTGAATGGCTTAAGTGACACATGGTATGCTAAAAGCAAATGAAAACCACCAATAACAAATGTGAAGTTCCTCCAGGCACAGGGAGTTAAAGAAGAGGGAAGGAAGACAGAGGAGCAGATTTTTAGGTGCTAAAGTGGGGTTTATGGTAGATGGTGTTAATAGATCACTTATTCACCCTCCCCTGTATCCACATTCCTTGTCATTGGACTGTGAGGTTCCTCTCACTAAAAGGTGAAGTGTATTTCCACACTTCTTGCCTTTGAACTTGAGCCCATAACTTACTTTGTCTAATGGAAGATTGATGGGTGTGATATGAAAAAATCATTGGAAAGTACTTGCACAATTGGGCTTTCTCTATTGCACCGCTACCAATACCATAAGGATATGTTTAGGCTAGCTTGCTGTTCCAGGAGAAAGATAAGAAACTCTGGAAGCTAGGAAACCATGCAAACATGAAAGAGCCCAAGCAAGATCAACAGAGTTGCTAAGTCTTTCCCAGCTTAGATTAGCTAACCCACCGGTAACTTGAAGATGGGTGAGTAAATAAATGTTTATCCCATACACTGCTGAGATGTTTGGGGCTGATTGTTACACAGAATTACTATGGATTTAGCTTACTGGTACAGAGCTATAAACATCGGGTGGAGTTTTGCTCCAAGGTCTCTCTTCTCTTTTTCACTGGTGAAACAAATATTTGGTTGATTAGCCCTGAGTTGTGGGTATCACTATGCTCTGGTTTCTCAAAAATTTTAGTCTTGGACAAGTGCAGAGATCTGTTTCATACAGCTATTTCTAGAATGAATGTCAATGTCCAATATCTCTCATATGTTTATTATTTTTCCAAGGGAATTAAACTCAAGATCTACTCTTAGAATCACATCCTGTATTCCATTATGATAAAAAAGAAATCAAAGTTGATTTTTGCTCTACATGTCAAATAATTTTCAATGTGGTTATCAGATCACAAAGGTAATTATTATTATATTCTTTAAACAAACAGCATTTACTTGCAGTTGGAATTAGTTTCACAATTTCTTTTTCTTTAACTTTGTAGCCAGTATATATATATAGTACTATATCAAATACTTTATTTCCCATTAGTCCTCATGGAAATAAAGAACAACTGGTGAATTTCTGTCCAAAGTTCCCAAATTCCAAATTGTCACTATAGGAAGCTGAAAGTTGAGTTATTTCCCAAAGGTAATAAAAATCTTCCCCCTTATTTTGTGTTAAGAGAATACTAACAATCACAATTCTTTTAATTTTTTTTTAAAGTTAAAATTCTTTTTTTAAAAAACAGGGTTAGTTTGTAGTTTAAATACATGGTAGAAGGATCCTGATACTTAAATATTGTCTTCTATTACCTGGTATATTTTGTTCTATGAATATCTTTATAACTATTGGCCATTGTTCCTTATATGTTTTAATGAACATAGGTTATTTTTGACAAAAATGGTTAATTATTTATTCTCTGGTAGGAGACATATGATAAAATAGTTTCATTTTAGAAATCCTTGTAACTGGAAACTTTTCCAAAGGAGCATACCGTGATGAATAAAATACATTAGAAAAGTAGTTGCCGTGTTATGTTAGTTGATCTTGAGAAATATGATAGAGTAGGAAGACTACATTGCCCTTCACCTGTACCCATTCCTCTTCTTGAATATTTCCTTCTTAGAATATCATACTTATTCTGGTTACTTCTCTCCCAGGTATCTGGAAGGCTCATACCCTTCAAGAGTTCAGTTTAGACATGCCTGCATGAGCCCCTGCTGCCAGAAACCTCTTTTGTCTCTTCCTTACACTGCTGAAGCAACCAAATACCATATACTAATGGTTACCAGTTTTGTTTGGTTCTGCTCTTATTGTATTTATGTCTGGGAAATCATAAATGTGGTGTCACTAGTTTAATGTCTCATCCAAGCTCAAATAATATATTTCAGTTTCAACAGATTAAAGATTACATTGGTAGATACAAACTGTAGTTACAATTTGAAAGTAAGTAGTTTGGTAATAGGAATTACAGAAATTATTCAGAGAGGAAGATTCTTTTATATAAGTTAGTCTTATGTTGCCACTTACTATACTTTTCTTGTCCAGGGCTCACCTCTCAAGGACTTATGCTCTGTAACATTGGCCTGGGACCCCTGACTACACTGTATCTCACAGAAGTTCAAGAAATGGTATTTTGTCTGACATTTTCTAGGACAAAAACAACATTAGCAGCAACAATAAAAAATAAAAAACCTCCAAAATAGTAGCAGAAATAATTAACTATTGAGACTTGCTTAAAAATTCTGTATGCCATATAAAGCCAGTGAAAAGGGAGTTCAATAAAAATAAATGCCCTTGGCAGTCTTTATATTAACAGAGAAAAAAAAATAGTTATATGCTTCTAGCAATACAAAAAGGGCAAGAAGAAATTGATAATTGTCCCATATATCTAGTTTACCAAGCGTCTCAGTTAGTTTAATTTAGATGAGGGTCTTTTACAAATAATGTATTAAGATTTTAAAATTTTGACCTGTAGTTCTGGCTCACAGAGCATCAATCTAATTTAATCATAATTTCTCTCATCTGGATTTCAGCATATCTAACAGAACTGAAAAACTGGAGCTATAGAGTTGATTTATAAACATTTTATTAGGACACTAAAACCTCAATCTTACCCTAAAATCTTTGGATATAATTTAAACTCCAGGAAAATTAAGTGCTTTAGATTTAAATTTTAACCTTGAATATCTTCAAGGAAAATCCTAATAATCAAAGAAATGTAATTTTAAGTACTCAATCACACTAAATAGCTACAACTTGAGGTTGTTTTTTAGTTGGAATATAAGTGAGTATAGTTTATAGGGTAGAAAATAATTTTATTTTGCCAATGGGATTAGAATCAACAATTTAAAATCTAAGATCATATAAAGTGTTAATATGAAACATTAATTTTAAACTTCATCTCCTGAATCGATTAGAGCTTTGAATTCCCATCCTGCAATTATCCACATTCCATATTAATTTAATAGGAAGGAAATAGAGGATGGGTGAAATAGTAAACAGCTGGTCAAATCTTTACTTGTTTAAGTACTACATTGATGTAATGAAATAAGTAATTACTTTTTCACATGGTGAAGATGTTACATAATATTTTTCTGCAAAAGCTGATTGGAAATATTTTATGGAATCAGGAAGAGTGGGTTGGTGGGAAGGAATTTGTACCTAAGTTTTTGTACCTGGATATTTTGACAGTACCATAGTTTCAAGGTAATTCCTTAACCAAGCACAGTATCTCTTGAGCCAATTTATCTTTAATGATCTAATTGCCAGAATTGTATTTTTATCAACATTAGCCTAATGAGGGTCAATGTATTCAGTTAATATATTAAATATTTTATATTTATTAAGTATATATGTATCTTATATTTAGGATTTTATATCTGTCTTATAGTATGGGACTGTAAGCTTCCAGAAGGCAACGACTGTTTGAGTGTGTGTTGAATTATCCCAGTTATTTCTAGCAACTACCCAGCTGTCAATAGATCACAGACATCGCTCAGGTGTCAATGAATTGATGAAAGAAAGAATGAATGGAACCATCTAACTCATTTAGGTTTTTTCACTTTTTAAGTAAAGGACAGTGGTTTAGACTTAAGAATATGTGTTATTCAATTATTATTTGACCTTATAATTTAGTATTTAGATTTGTGGGATTTTTTTCCTGTAAACTTTGCAAATCCAAAATTAATTACTCACCTCTTAATCTTTGATGTCCTTATACCATTTATATGGTTCCCTAGTACCAAACTAACAATACCCCAGATCTTTACCTCCAAAGGACACTTGATAACAGATGACCTTAGAAAATACCTTTAATCAGGCTCCATCACTTCATGTTAAGAGCTGTTTGAGTCCCATCTTGAAATATTAATGAGAATTTGGCTGCCTTCTACCCTATTTCAGTCAGATGGCCAATACCAAATTCCCTACATATTCTGAAGGTTCTTTCCTGCCATGTTGTGCAAATCTTATGTTGCAAGAAATAGAAACTGACATCTTAGAAAAAAAATGACTGTTCTAGATAGAAAACTAGAAATTAGCACCATAGAAAAATCAATTGATTGCTGAAGATTGAGAGTTAGAAAATGGACATTTAGAGAGGTGTTACATGTCTGAAATCCTGAACACACAATGGCAGAGTGTCTAAAAGGAAGATGGGGTGAAGAGAGGTATAGTGAATGTTGTCAGTGCTCATCCAAGAACACTTTTTTAAACAATTTTATTTATTTATTTTTATTTTTGGCTGAGTTGGGTCTTCGTTGCTGTGCGTGGGCTTTCTCTAGTTGTGGCAAGTGGGGGCTACTCTTCGTTGCGGTGTGTGGGCTTCTCATTGAAGTGGCTTTTCTTGTTGTGGAGCATAGGCTCTGGGCACACAGGCTTCAGTAGTTGTGGTTTGTGGGCTCTAGAGCACAGATTCAGTCGTTGTGGCACACGGGATTAGTTGCTCCATGGGATGTGGGATCTTCCCGGAGCAGGGCTCGAATCCATGTCGCCTGCATTGGCAGGCGGATTCTTAACCACTGTGCCACCAGGGAAGTCCAAGAACCCTTTTTACAGTTTTGTGTTTTCTTCACCTCAGGCAGAGAGCCAGAAGAACCTGGGGATTTACCTATAACTAAGAATCATCGGGGACACATATGCATCTCCAAGCTTCAGGCCCCTTCCCGATGAGGCAGTTCTAGCCCTGCAGGGTGCACCTGTGGGACCAGATCAGGGATGCTCTGATGGATTTCCCTGAGGTTTTAGCATGCTGATGTATTAGTTTCCCATTACCACTATAACAAATGACCACAAACTCATTGGCTTAAAATTACATAAACTGAACATCACGAGTCCAAAATTGGCTCCTTTGGGCTAATAAAGTGTTAACAGTGCTGTCATTGAGCAGGAGGCCCTGCGGGAAGATTGTGTCCTTGTCTTTTCTAGATTCTAGATGCCATTTCTCAGTTTGTGGGCCCTTCGTTCATTTCCATCTTCAAGGCCATCTTTCAGCATTTTCAAATCCCTGTCAGTCTCTAACTTCTGTCTCCCTCTTTCACTTTCCAGGGCGCTTGTGATTGCATTTGGCCCATTTGGATAATCCAGGTAATCTGTCTGTCTCAAGATCCTTAAATTAATCACAGCTGTAAAGTTTGTATTGCCATTGAGATAACTTATCCATAGGTTCCAGAGATTGGAAAGTGATATGTTTTTTGGGGGGGAGGGGTATGGAAACTCCCATACTAGTTTCCCCCACGAACAGGATTTCCTCAGTAAAACACTTACATTGGAATCATTGTCTAAGGATATGTTTTGGGGGAACATGACCAAATACAGGGCATTTGGAAATAAAAAATGATGAATATCCATTAAAACCGAGGTCTGTAATTGATTCAGGAAAGCTTCTGGTTTGCACAAATACCTCTCCTCCTACCCATAGTTTCACGAAAATGATTGGAACCAACATTTTAAATGAAGAACCCAAACACAATAGTATTGGAAAACAGGAAATAGAGCTACCAGTGGGCCAGAAAGTTTAAACAAACCCTAGAAGCTAAAAAACAGGTGGGATAGAATTAATGGAGAAAACAGAGCAGAAGAATTGAAGCCAAGATTCCAGAAGTGAAAGAAATCAATCCTAATGGAGCCCCTGAGAAATTCTAAGATCAGAGACAATACCAAGACTGGGAGAGGGTCCTGGAAATCATCAGGGACATTAATTAATTAAATAACTGCTTTAGTAATAGTGAGGCCTGAAGAGACCTATTCCCTCTCCTGCCTCCTTTGCCATATTTGTGGATAACATGACTGACAACAGCTGTATTTGCCTCAAGGCTAGAACCTAACACCTGTCTGGGGAGATATTCTAGAATGAATTTGGGCCTGTGAGAGAAGTAGAGAGGTTTTGAAATAACTCCAGACCTTTACATCAGACGCTGAGAAAACACTAAAAAAGTGAGAGTGAGAGAGAAAGAAAAGAAGAAAAATGAAAGTTCAATCTGGTAGTGAAATACAGTAAATCACTTTATCCCCAGAGTAAAAGTCTCTTTAATTTGATAATTAAAAGGATCTGTATTCTGCCTACTCCATAATCAAACACTCTACAGGGTATTGACCTGTTGATATGACCCAACTATCTAACAGAAACCAATAGTTGGGTCTCTCATTTAAGCTCTTGGGAAAATAGACAACACAACCAGAGAGAAAATATATGAAATAACTTTGTACTTTTTGTGAACTAGGAACTAAGATCAACACATATTTGGAACACATACACACACACACATGCACGCACACACACCATAAATAGATGGAAGAAAGTATACCCACTAACACCAAAGGAATTAAAAGCGCCAAAGGAACTAAAAGTGATATATGGAACAAAGGGAATTTTACATTTCTAACAGGTGTATTCCTGGGTTCCTTAGCTTTGGTACTATTGACATTTTGTACCAGATAATTTTTCTAGTGGGTGTTCCTGTGAATTGTGGGATATTTAGCAACATCCCTGACCTATACTCACTAGATATCAGTAGCAAACCTCATGACTGTGACAAGCAAATGTTGCCAAATGCCCCCTGGGAGGCTAGTTCATGAGAAACACTGGGAGAATTCAGAGATTTGAGAGACTATTATAGAAATAAATTAAGAATATATTGCTCCTGAAGAATGAACAATTTAGAAGTCAAGACACAAATTATAAGATATAAATATATTTTCCCCCAAATTGAAACAAATCAAATGAATGGACCAAAGAATAAAATGGGTCAGGCTAAAAAACCAAACTAGGGATCTATGTAAAAGTATGGAATAATGCAGAGCTAAAGACAAATATGAAAATGACATGAGAAAAACCTGAGAGAAGATCAAAAATGGAGGTATTTAAAAACATGTCCAGAAGCAGAAGGAAAGACACAAGAATATGGAAGAGAACAATCAAATAGATAATAAAAGAAAATTTCCCTGAGCTGTGGCAAGACATGGTTCTTCCAATTGAAAGGACCCAAAATTGCCCAAGGGAATGAACTAGGAAAGGTCTACACATGTATGTCTCCAATCTCAATGAAGAGAAACATTCCAAAATCTCTTTGGTAAACTGATTAAACACAAGAAATTGATTATACATAAATGAGTTAAAGATGAATCAATGGATCAAAGATAACACTGGACACTAGGAGACAATGGAGCAATGCTTTCAATTTCTTTCAAAAATATTTCAACCTAGAATTCTATACCAAATCATGTTGTCAAGAAAGTAGGAGAACAATATAAAGACACTTAAAACTCAGAATATTTCCTGCTCATTTGTCTCTAATGAAGTTAAAATTTCTCAAGCAAAATTGAGAGCACAATAAGAAGAGGATGTTTTCAGATTAAGAGTGACAGCAGATTATGACCATGAAGTAAAAAGAAAGCTGAAAATCCTAGTAGAGATCATGTTAGACCTTGGTGTCTGAGACATTCTCCTGTGGGTTTCAGGGACTTAGTGACATAAGAATGCATTTTCTTCTCTAAGGGCTTCATCCCCTTTCTTTATTCTGCATTAAATTATATTTATATAATTATAATACATTACATTTTGGTTTTATTCTTTGTATATTAAAATGAATAGTATCATGTCATCTGCAAACAGGGACAGTTTTACTTCTTCCTTTCCAATTTGGATTCCTTTTATTTCTTTTTCTTCTCCTATTTCTGTAGCTAGCACTTCCAAACCTATACTGAATAAAAGTGGTGAGAGTAGGCATCCTTACCATATGACCCAGCAATTCCACTCTGGGTATATATCCCAAAAGAACAAAAATCACTAATTCAAAAAGATACATGCACCTCAATGTTCATAGCAGCACTATTTACAATGGCCAAGATATGAAAGAAACCTAAGTATAGTGGAATAATATAATATAATGGAATATTATAATATAATATAATGTATTATAATTATAATAATGTATAATATAATAATAGAATATTACTCAGATATAAAAAAGAATGAAATTTTGCCATTTACAGCAACATGGATGGACTTGGAGGGCATTATGTTAAGTGAAATAAGTCAGACAGAGAACAACAAATGCTGTATAATATCACTTACATGTGGAATCTAAAAAATACAAGAAACTAGTGAATATAAGAAAAAAGAAGCAGAGTCACAGATTTGGAGAACAAACTAGGGGTTACCAGAGGGGGGCAGGGGAAGGACAATATATAAGGGTGGAGCAGTGTGAGGTACAAACTACTGGGTGTAAGATAGGCTCAAGGATGTATTGTACTACATGGGGAATATACCCAATATTTTGTAATAACTGTAAATGGAGTGTAACCTTTAAAAATTGTATAAAAAATAAAAAAAATTAAAATCAGAAAACAATAAAATAAAATGAACTATTCGTCAAATCAAATAAAACTATAATGGTATTTCTGTCCAGAATCTTGTGCTAATAACACTTAATATAAAATGTAGATATAACTGTCCAAGTTACCTATTGCTGACCCAAAACCTAGTAGCTTAAAACAATAATCATGTTATTATTATCTCTCATGGTTCAGGTATTGACTTGGCTCACCTACTCTGGGTCTCTCAGTGGCCACAATCAGATTGTAGCTGGCCTTAGCATCATCTCCATCACTTCCTCACATGTCTGGAGGTTGATCCCAGTGGTCAGCTAGGACCTCAGCTGGGTCTGCTGGCTGGAACCCCTACACATGGCCCCTCCTTGTCATCTGGGTTTCTTCAGAGCCTGGTGGCTGAGTTCCAAGAATGAACACCCCAAGAGAACCATGAAAAAGCTGTGTTGTCTTTTATGACCTACCCTCGAAAGTCAAGTTACATTACTTATGCTCTTTTCATAAGCACGTGAGGTTCAAGGGAAGGGAATGAACACCCCACATCTCAATGGGAGGAGAGTCAAAATCACACTGTCAGATGAGGGGTGAAAGAGCTTATCTTGGAAAATAAAATCTGCCACAGTCAGCAACACACTTGGGATGTAAGTGGAGGAGGGCAATGAAGTGCAATTTTGGTAAATCCTTAATTTTTTACAGTGGTTTAAGCAATAGGTACATTCTACATCAAAACAGAGAAATATTATTTAAAGTCGTAACTATAACACTGGATAATGTAAACAGCAGAATTTGCCAATTCTGGGGGAGCATCTGTGGGTAGGGAATGGGGTGGTGGAATTTTTTTTAACTTTGCCTGTATTACTCTTTTAAAATTGTATATGAATTTTTATTTGAATATATATCTAGTAGGATACAATAAATTACATAAACTTTTATTATATAAAACAGTTTTATAAAAGAAAACTAAAAATGAGACAAGGTCAGTTTTCAACAATCACGGCCATTTATTTCATCTCAAACAACAAATATTCATTGGGCACTAACTGAATGCTTGTCCTTTGTAAAGGTCAGGAGATTTTAGGTATAAACACAGAGCTGGACAGAAAGTTAACATTTATTTGGTTTAATTTCTTAATATTGCAATGGGAAACTGTATCTAAGGGGAGGTGCTTTCTTTGCTCAGGATCATACAATTTTTTCCTTGTAAAACTGTTATAGGAAGAATTCTAAAGGTGCCCTCTCCTCCCAAGCTTTCCTTGCCTGGGTTATTTAATCACAGACTAATTTAGGCACTGCTGTTAAGGGACTTTGCATATGGAATTAAGATTGCTAGTTAGGAGGCTTTAAAGTAGGGAGATTATCTTGGACTATCAGGATGTGTTCAGTGTAATCACATGAACACTTAGAAGCAGAAGAAGGAGACAGAAGAGCCACACAGAGAGATATAACAGAAGAGGAAAGTGGGGAGGGGCGGTGGGAGGAGGAAGGTAAAGGGTGAGAGCCCTTGACCTGCATTGCTGGCTTGGAAGATGAGGAAGGAGGGCATGAGCCAGAGAATGTGGGCAGCCTTTAGAAGCTGTGAACAATCACAGCTGACAATCAGCAAGGAGATGGGAACATCAGTCCTACACCCACAAGGAACAACCTGAATGACCTTGGAAGCAGATTCTTCCCTAGAGCATCCCATTAAGAGCCTATCCTGCTGACACTTTGACTACAGCCTGTGAAAAAGAGAAACGAGCTGAGACTACTGACTTACAGAACTCAGAGTTAATAAGTTTGTATTGTTTTAAGCTGCTAAGTTTGTGGCAATTTGTTATGGCAGCAATAGAAAATAAATAAAAACACTAAAACTGAAATTAACACTTCATTTTATTCTCTTTTCAATGGACAAGAACTAGAAGAGATAGTATCTTTACTCAAACTGTTTACAATTTAGTTTGCTGGAAAAAAACACACAAACAACAGGTACATCTGAAAAGGAAATATAAAAATGAGGTAAGGTAGTCCAATTGACAGTCCTATACATGTCAGTTTTCTATAGGTCAACCCTGGTAAGTTCCTTAAAGCCAGCCTGAGACAACAATAAAACTAGCACCCACATTAGGTGACCACTCACAACCCTCCCTGCTCTGAGTCCATCTCCCTTACTGCTCTGGTTTCTGTGTTTCATGTTCTGATATGTCCTCTACTACCTTGATTCTGACTCACATCTAGAACTTACTAAACTCTGCTTCCAACTCCACTCTTGACCTCTTAAATGTCTCTTGTTTCCATATCCTTCCAAGCTTTTGGTAATCCCTTGTTTTCTCTGCCCATTCTCTGAGATCCAATGAACCGAAATGTGAATATTTGGTCAAGACACCAAGTTTGATTAAAGCTTCACTTTTATGATTATGCCGGATAGTCTTAACAGCAAAAGCTGGACTATAGAGTGAAATTTTAAGTCAGTAGACTATTTCTCACACAGGTTATGTTTTCCCTTGTGAAACTGGCATTTTTAAAAACAAAGTCCCAACTATATAGATCACAGACAGTACAGTGAAGGGAATTCTACCTTGGCATGATTTATAGTCAAGTCTACATTTTAGTACTTTTTGTGTGTACATGTGTAGAAATGAATATATAGTGTTATTTCAAGTCATTGGTCTTCCAAATTAAAAAATGTAAAACTAATTTGTTTAGGTCAAAATCTGTAAATTGTTGATATGTTCACAGTGATAATGGTGTGTATATAGAAATAAGAAGTAGCTGTGAATTTTACTGCTACCAGAGTAGATGTCATTAATAAGTAATTCAAAAAAGCTAGCAAACTAAGTATTAAAATATATGAGGGATCCATAATGTTTGAAAAAAGCATTGCATCCCTCAGCATTTAGAAATAAACTTATCTTCCCCTTTTTCCACCCATAAACTTCATTTGTTAAATACCTGACTCTCGTCCCAGTCTATATTTATATTAATCATATAATTATGATTAATACCATTTGCACAGGAAAGAAAGCTATGTGGAAAGCAGCTTTCAAAAAGCAAGTGTGTGGTCCAAAAATATGTACAAAGTTAGGGTTATTTTCCTTTCTTGTCCCATCTCTTTTTTTTCCCCCTCTTCTTCCCTTATCTGTTACAGAGAGTTCCTTAGAGATAGTTTGAAATTAAAAGAGTGCTGGCACTTCCTCCTAACTCTTCGCGATTTAACAGTCATTCATATTACATCTGTACTGATTTCAGGTAATTTAATCATTTAGAAGGGCAGAAAATTGTAATTCTTTTCTCATTATTAGAGATGTTCCCCTTGGTTCTGAGGCTTCTTTGAATGTAAGTATACTTTCCTTTGACCTTGTCTCTCAAGAAACAAAATAAAATACACAGAAAATTAAAACTTACTTCTTCCCTTTATAGTTTTGAAGGTTTCAATGGGAGTAAAGAGTTAAGAGTTTGCAGAATCTATATTAACACATTTGGATTGGGTCCCTCAGTAGCATAAAGAATTCCAAAGCATGATGGATTAGATTCTTATGTTTTTGTGTTTATTTCTGCCCCCCTCATCCCCCATAAATCACCTGGTTGAGATTGAATGAAATAACTCATTGTTTTTCCATGTGAAAAAACACCCATCAAATAATATTTTCTGGCACTAAAAAAAGTCAAACTTTTAAGTTGGTTTGTTATCCACACATATACTCTAAGAATTAATCTTTCACTGATGTTCATTTTGCTTTGTTATATAGATTACTGATAGCTTTGGAAGAAATAAATAAATATAGCTAATTATTTGCAATTTATTTATTAACCTAAAAGGTATTTTCTTTATATAATCTCTTTGAGTTAATAAAATATGTAATCTTAGGAATATCACAAATAATTAATATATTCATTGCTAAATTCACATTGAATCATCCTCACCATGGCAACTATATAAAGGAATGAGACTGACATTTTTTCATGAAAGAAAAAGTTAGACTGTATTAAAATTAAAATTGTTCTACAAAGGTATTTGTGGAATGAATATACAAGACACAGACTGGTGGAAAATACCTGTAAAAAAGATATCTGATAAAGGACTTGTATCAAAAAATACAAAGAACTCTTAAAACTCAGCAATAAGACAAACAACCTAATTTAATAAATGAGCAAATGATCTCAACAGACCTCTCACCAAAGATGAAAATGTGAATAAACATATAAAAAAATGTTCAACATCATTTGTCTTTAGCTGTATTTGTTTCCTATTATTGCTGTAATAAATAATCACAAACTTAGTGACTTAACCCAACACAAATTTATTTTACACTTTTGGAGGTCAGAAGTCCAAAATGGATTTTTTTAAATTAACAACTTTTAAAAATTGAAGTATAGTTAACTTAAAATGTTCTGTTAGTTTCAGGTGTACAGCAAAGTGATTCAGTTATATATATTCCTTTAAATAAATTTATAAAAAAAAAAACTTGTGTGAATTATTATGGAAACAGAGCATCAAAGCTAGCCTCCTAATCTCATCTCCCCACCCACCTTTTAAAATTGAAGTTAGTTGATTTACGTTTTGCTAGTTTCAGGTGTACAGCAAAGTGATTCAGTTATATATATTCCTTTTCAGATTCTTTTCCATTATAGGTTATGAATAAGACTGATTTTTAATTGTCAAATTTTATTTCAGGACAAATGTTATCAATTAAAAATGTTCATTTACCCAATGAAGTCCTTTTCAGTAACTCAAACAATTAAAAAATTACACCCTCTGAGAATAGATTTTCTTTAGAATAAGAGAAGAAGAGAACTGGAATCTAAATTTGAAGCATAAAATTGGTGGTTAAATTCATAATCCTCTTTGAGGTCAAAATTTAAAAGGAGACAATGATTTTATTGTGTTTGGTGAACTATCTCTAGATAGTCCCATGGTATTAAATATGGAGATTCTTTTGGGTTTTTTTTTTTTAACATCTTTATTGGAATATAATGGCTTTACAATTTCTGCTTTATAACAAAGTGAATCGGCTATACATATACATATATCCCCATATCGCCAACTTTTTGGGTCTCCCTCCCACCGTCCCTACCCCACCTCTAGGTGGTCACAAAGCACCCAGCTGATCTCCCTGTGCTATGCAGCTGCTTCTCACTAGCTATCTGTTTTACATTTGGGAGTGTATATATGTCCATGCCAGTCTCTCACTTCGTCCCAGCTTACCCTTCCCCCTCCCCGTGTCCTCAAGTCCATTCTCTATATCTGCGTCTTTATTCCTGTCCTGCCCCGAGGTTCTTCATAACCTGTTTTCTTTTTTAGATTCCATATATATGTGTTAGCATACGGTATTTGTTTTTCTCTTTCTGACTTACTTCATTCTGTATGACAGTCTCTAGGTTAAATATGGAGATTCTTAAGGCTGACACTACAGAGGGCAACAAACAGTTGTGCTGGATTTATGAGCTCTGTTGATTTGATTATTTTAAAACAACTGTTTTTTTTTGTTTGTTTGTTTTTTGTTTGTTTGTTTTTTTTTGTGATACACGGGCCTCTCACCGTTGTGGTCTCTCCCGTTGCGGAGCACAGGCTCCGGACGTGCAGGCTCAGCGGCCATGGCTCATGGGCCTAGCCGCTCTGCAGCATGTGGGATCTTCCCGGACCAGGGCACGAACCCGCGTCCCCTGCATCGGCAGGCGGACTCTTAACCACTGTGCCACCAGGGAAGCCCCCTCAACTGTATTTTTTAAATTTTTTATTATTATTATTATTTTAACATCTTTATTGGGGTATAATTGATTTACAATCGTGTGTTAGTTTCTGCTTTATAACAAAGTGAATCAGTTATACATATATCCCCATATCTCTTCCCTCTTGGGCCCCCATCCCCCATCCCACCCCTCTAGGTAGTCACAAAGCACCCAGCTGATTTCCCTGTGCTATGCAGCTGCTTCCCAATAGCTATCTATTTTACATTTGGTAGTGTATATATGTCCATGCCACTCTCTCACTTTGTCTCAGTTACCCTACCCACTCTCCGTATCCTCAAGTCCATTCTCTAGTATAGGTCTGCATCTTTATTGCCATCTTGCCCGGAGGTTCTTCAAGACCATTTCTTTTTTTGTTTTTTAGAATCCATATATATGTGTTAGCACACGGCATTTGTTTTTCGCTTTCTGACTTACTTCACTCTGTATGACAGACTCTAGAACCATCCACCTCACAACAAATAACTCAATTCCGTTTCTTTTTATGGCTGAGTAATATTCCATTGTATATATGTGCCACATCTTCTTTACCCATTCATCTGTCGATGGACATTTAGGTT
>NC_041231.1:66344268-66383859 GCF_002837175.3 Physeter macrocephalus
GTTCCCTTTTCTCCACACCCTCTCCAGCATTTATTGTTTCTAGAGTTTTTGATGATGGCCAATCTGACCGGTGTGAGATGATATCTCATTGTCGTTTTGATTTGCATTTCTCTAATGATTAATGATGTTGAGCATTCTTTCATGTGTTTGTTGGCAATCTGTATATCTTCTTTGGAGAAATGTCTATTTAGTTCTTCTGCCCATTTTTGGATTGGGTTGTTTGTTTTTTTGTTATTGAGCTGCATGAGTTGCTTATAAATTTTGGAGATTAATCCTTTGTCAGTTGCTTCATTTGCAACTATTTTCTCCCATTCTGAGGGTTGTCTTTTGGTCTTGTTTATGGTATCCTTTGCTGTGCAAAAGCTTTTAAGTTTCATTAGGTCCCATTTGTTTATTTTTGTTTTTATTTCCATTTCTCTAGGAGGTGGGTCAAAAAGGATATTGCTGTGATTTATGTCATAGAGTGTTCTGCCTATGTTTTCCTCTAAGAGTTTGATAGTGTCTTGCCTTACATTAAGGTCTTTAATACATTTTGAGTTTATTTTTGTGTATGGTGTTAGGGAGTATTCTAATTTCATTCTTTTACATGTAGCTGTCCAGGTTTTCCAGCACCATTTATTGAAGAGGCTGTCTTTTCTCCACTGTATATTCTTGCCTCCTTTATCAAAGATAAGGTGACCATATGTGCATGGGTTTATCTCTGGGCTTTCTATCCTGTTCCATTGACCTATATTTCTGTTTTTGTGCTAGTACCATACTGTCTTGATTACTGTAGGCTTGTAGTGTATAGTCTGAAGTCCTGGAGCCTGATTCCTACAGCTCCGTTTTTCCTTCTCAAGATTGCTTTGGCTATTCGTGGTCTTTTGTGTTTCCATACAAATTGTGAAATTTTTTGTTCTAGCTCTGTGAAAAATGGCATTGGTATTTTGGTAGGGATTGCACTGAATCTGTAGATTGCTTTGGGTAGTAGAGTCATTTTCACAATGCTGATTATTCCAATCCAAGAACATAGTATATCTCTACATCTATTTGTATTATTTTTAATTTCTTTCATCAGTGTCTAATAATTTTCTGCATACAGGTATTTTGTCTCTGTAGGTAGGTTTATTCCTAGATTTTTTTTTTTTTGCAATAGTAAATGGGAGTGTTTTCTTAATTTCACTTTCAGATTTTTCATCATTAGTGTATAGGAATGCCAGAGATCTCTGTGCATTAATTTTGTATCCTGCTACTTTACCAAATTCATTGATTAGCTCTAGTAGTTTTCTGGTGGCATCTTTAGGATTCTCTATGTATAGTGTTTGAGAAAAGTTCCCTCTATGCCTACTTTCTGGAGGGTTTTTATCATAAATCGCTGTTGAATTTTGTTGAAAGCTTTCTCTGCATGTATTGAGATGATCATACGGTTTTACTCCTTCAATTTGTTAATATGGTGTATCACATTGATTGATTTGCTTATATTGAAGAATCCTTGCATTCCTGGGGTAAACCCCACTTGATCATGGTGTATGATCCTTTTAATGTGCTGTTGGATTCTGTTTCCTAGTATTTTGTTGAGGATTTTTGCATCTATGTTCATCAGTGATATTGGCCTGTAGTTTTCTTTCTTTGTGACGTCTTTGTCTGGTTTTGGTATCAGGGTGATGGTGGCCTCATAGAATGAGTTTGGGAGTGTTCCTCCCTCTGCTATCTTTTGGAAGAGTTTGAGAAGGATAGGTGTTAGCTCTTCTCTAAATGTTTGATAGAATTCGCCTGTGAAGCCATCTGGTCCTGGGCTTTTGTTTGTTGGAAGATTTTTAATCACAGTTTCAATTTCACTGCTTGTGATTGTAATGTTCATATTTTCTATTTCTTCCTGGTTCAGTCTCGGAAAGTTGTGCTTTTCTAAGAATTTATCCATTTCTTCCAGGTTGTCCATTTTGTTGGCATATAGTTGCTTGTTGTAATCTCTCATGATTCTTTGTATTTCTGCAGTGTCAGTTGTTATTTTGCCTTTTTCATTTCTAATTCTATTGATTTGAGTTTTCTCCCTTTTTTTCTTGATGATTCTGGCTAATGGTTTTTCAATTTTGTTTATCTTCTCCAAGAACCAGGTTTAAGTTTCTTTGATCTTTGCTATCGTTTCCTTCATTTCTTTTTCATTTATTTCTGCTCTGATCTTTATGATTTCTTTCCTTCTGCTAACTGTGGGATTTTTTTGTTCTTCTTTCTGTTATTGCTTTAGCTGTAAGGTTTTCTATTTCTTCCTGGTTCAGTCTCGGAAAGTTGTGCTTTTCTAAGAATTTATCCATTTCTTCCAGGTTGTCCATTTTGTTGGCATATAGTTGCTTGTTGTAATCTCTCATGATTCTTTGTATTTCTGCAGTGTCAGTTGTTATTTTGCCTTTTTCATTTCTAATTCTATTGATTTGAGTTTTCTCCCTTTTTTTCTTGATGATTCTGGCTAATGGTTTTTCAATTTTGTTTATCTTCTCCAAGAACCAGGTTTAAGTTTCTTTGATCTTTGCTATCGTTTCCTTCATTTCTTTTTCATTTATTTCTGCTCTGATCTTTATGATTTCTTTCCTTCTGCTAACTGTGGGATTTTTTTGTTCTTCTTTCTGTTATTGCTTTAGCTGTAAGGTTAGGTTGTTTATTTGAGATGTTTCCTGTTTCTTAAGGTAGGATTTTATTGCTATAAACTTCCCTCTTAGAACTGCTTTTGCTGCATCCCATAGGTTTGGGTTGTCATGTTTTCATCGTCATTTGTTTCTAGGTATTTCCTGGTTTCCACTTTGATTTCTTCAGTGATCTCTTCGTTATTAAGCAGTGTATTGTTTAGCCTCCATGTGTTTGTATTTTTTACAGATTTTTTTCCTGTAATTGTTATCTAGTCTCATAGCATTGTGCTCGGAAAACATACTTGATATGATTTCAATTTTCTTCAATTTACCAAGGCTTGATTTGTGACCTAAGATATGATCTATCCTGGAGAATGTTGCATGAGCACTTGAGGAAAAAGTGTATTCTGTTGTTTTTGGATGGAATGTCCTATAAATATCAATTAAGTTCGTCTTGTTTAATTTATCATTTAAAGCTTGTGTTTCCTTATTTATTTTCATTTTGGATGATCTGTCCATTGGTGAAAGTGGGGTGTTAGAGTCCCCTACTATGATTGTGTTACTGTCGATTCCTCCTTTTATGGCTGTTAGTATTTGCCTTATGTATTGAGGTGCTCCTATGTTGAGTGCATAAATATTTACAATTGTTATATCTTTTTCTTGGATTGATCCCTCAATAATTATGTAGTGTCCTTCTTTGTCTCTTTTAATAGTCTTCGTTTTAAAGTCTATTTTATATGATATGAGAATTGCTACTCCAGCTTTCTTGTGATTTCCATTAGCATGGAATATCTTTTTCCATCCCTTCACTTTCAGTGTGTATGTGTCCCTAGGTCTGAAGTGTGTCTCTTGTAGACAGCATATATACATGTCTTGTTTTTGTATCCATTCAGCTGGTCTGTGTCTTTTGGTGGAGCAATTAATCAATTTACATTTAAGGTAATTATTGATATGTATGTTCCTATTACTATTTTCTTAATTGGTTTGGGTCTGTTATTGTAGGTCTTTTCCTTCTCTTGTGTTTCTTGCATAGAGAAGTTCCATTAGCCTTTGTTGTAAAGCTGGTTTGGTGGTGCTGAATTCTCTTAGCTTTTGCTTGTCTGTAAAGGTTTTAATTTCTCCGTCAAATCTGAATGAGATCCTTGCTGGGTAGGGTAATTTTAGTTGTAGGTTCTTCCCCTTCATCAGTTTAAATATGTCCTGCCACTCCCATCTGGCTTGCAGAGTTTCTGCTGAAAGATCTGCTGTTAACCTTATGGTATTTCCCTTGTATGTTATTTGCTGTTTTTCCCTTGCGGCTTTTATTATTTTTTCTTTTTATTTAATTTTTGATAGTTTTATTAATATGTGTCTTGGCATGTGTCTCCTTAGATTTATCATGTATGGGACTCTCTGTGCTTCCTGGACTTGATTAACTATTTTCTTTCCCATATTAGGGAAGTTTTCAACTATAATCTCTTCAAATATTTTCTCATTCCCTTTCTTTTTCTCTTCTTCTTCTGGGACCCTTATAATTCTAATGTTGGTGCATTTAATGTTGTCCCAGAGGTCTCTGAGACTGTCCTCAATTCTTTTTATTCTTTTTTCTTTATAGTGCTCTGTGTTAGTTAATTCCACTGTTTTATCTTCCATGTCAATTATCCGCTGTGTGTTTCTCTGTCTTCTCATTTTTCTTAACTTACTGTGTTTGGTGTCTCCTTTTCACAGCCTGCAGGTTCGTAGTTCCTGTTGCTTTTGGTGTCTGCCCCTATTGGCTAAGGTGTTTCAGTGGGTTGTGTCAGCTTCCTGGTAGAGGGAACTAGTGCCTATGTTCTGGTGGATGAGGCTGGATCTTATCTTTCTGATGTACAGGTCCACATCAGGTGGTGTGTTTTGGGGTGTCTGTGGCCTCATTATGATTTTAGGCAGCCTCTCTGCTAATGGGTGGGTTTGTGTTCCTGTCTTGCTAATTTGGCATAGGGTGTCCAACACTGTAGCTTGCTGGTTGTTGAGTAGAGCTGGCTTTTGGCATTGAGATGGAGATCTCTGAGAGATTTTCACCGTTTGATATTACATGCAGTTGGGAGGTGTTTTGTGGACCAGTGTCCTGAACTTGGTTCTCCCACCTCAGAGGCACAGCCCTTATGCCTGGTTGGAGCACCAAGGGCCTGTCATACACAAAGCTCAGAATAAAAGGGAGAAAAGAAAGAAAGAAAGAAAGAAAGAAAGAAAGAAAGAAAGAAAGAAAGAGAAAGAAAGGAAGGAAGGAAGGAAGAAAGAAAGAAAGAAGGAAGAAGATAAAATAAAATAAAAGGAGTTATTAAAATTAAAAATAATTATTATAAAATGTTTGCTAAAAGTAATTAAAAAAAAGAAAGAAGAGAGCAACCAAACCAAAAACAAATCCACTAATGATAACAAATGCTAAAAACTATACTAAACAAACAAACAAACAAACAAAAATCGGACAGACAGAACCCTAGGACAAATGGTGAAAGCAAAGCTATACTGACAAAATCGCACACAGAAGCATACACTTACACACTCACAAAAAGAGAATAAGGGAAAAATGTACATATATCATTGCTTCCAAAGTCCACCTCCTAAATTGGTGTTGATTTGTTGTCTATTCAGGTATTCCACAGATGCAGGGTACATCAAGTTGATTGTGGAGATTTAATCCACTGCTCCTGAGGCTGCTGAGCGAGATTTCCCTTTCTCTTCTTTGTTCACACAGCTCCTGGGGTTCAGCTTTGAATTTGGCCCGCCTCTGCATGTAGGTCGCCAGAGAGCATCTGTTTTTCACTCAGACAGGACGGGGTTAAAGGAGCAGCTGATTTGGGGGCTCTGGCTCAGTCAGGCAGGGGGAGGGAGGGCTACGGAGTGCAGGGTGAGCCTTAAAAAGTTTTTCTAGTTATTATATTATAATCATTTTCAGACAAGTCAAACTACAAAACTCCCCCTCCTCCCACCAATGTATATAGAATAGAATTTACCTCTCAATTTAGAACATGTGCTTTTAATATAAACCAATGACATCTTTCTACATGGGTAAATAATTTAGCTATTTAGAATTCATTTCCTTTGCTTTAGCTGCAAACAGCCTGCTGAATTACATAAGTATAATTTTAGCTCTTCCCCTTGATTGCTTTCTCTGCATGCACATTTAACAACAGAAATATAACATACCATTTCTTAGAGGAATATTGCATAGAAAACCACATCCACAGGACATTAATATGTGTTCTAGGGGAGAAAAAAGAGATTTGACATATGTATTTGGGAAATACTGAGTTAGAGAAATTTAAACAGTTTTATTTATTGTAGGCATTCTCAGGACCTTTTAATAGACCGATGTGCATTTTGAATTTCTAGTAAGAAAATATACACTGCAGAAGAATATTTGGCAAAGAAACTTTTTTTCCATAGGAACTTTCAAGGTAGTACTATTCTTTTGACACTTTTGTGAAACACTGATGTAAGGAATAATGAGTGTATGACTAATTTATTTATTGAAAAATAAATCTTGGATCATCTCTGACAAGTTTAGATGACAGCACATAGTCTCTGTCCTCAAGGATTTAGAGTTCACTGATTAAGCCAAGCACATAAACTCTTAAAAAATAATTGTAATAAAAATAATAATGTTTTAAAATCTAGTGAAACTTACTCAAGAAGAAGAGAGAAGAAGAAAGTTGGGCTGAGTTTGGCTGAGGCAGACAAGGGGAATTTCATATGATACTTGGTGTATCTGCTGACTCTCAAATTATTTGCCAGAAAAAAGAGATGTTTCATGTACGCAAACATAAAATGTTTTGCAAGGCTCAGAACTACAAAGGACCTAAAACCATAGATGTACACAATATTAGATAGTTCATCCTTCTAGGATTGGGAGTTTGGGATTAGCACATGAAAACTATTACATATAGTATGGATAAACAACAAGGTCCTACTGTATAGCACAAGGAACTCTATTCAATATCCTGTGATAAACCATAATGGAAAAGAATATGAAAAAGAATTTGTATATATGTGTATAACTGAGTCACTTTGCTGTATAGCAGAAATTAACACAACATTGTAAATCAAATATGCTTCAATAAAATTAAAAAGGAAAAAGTATCCATCCTTCTAAATTCATTTCCTTTCTGCTTAGAAATTCGGTCACATATAGTCTACATAACATACTATTTAATAACTGGTACCTCGAATAGTGAAAAGCCAGAAAACATCTGCAAGCTCTATGCAGGTGACTAGAAACTCAGATTAAAGAAAGAACCAAGCAGCACCATCTTCTAGAACTGCAGTATGTCCGTGCATCCAGGAAGAAGAAAAGATAAGCTTGTTTTTATGAAAGTTAATACAGACGATTGTCAGTTGCCAAACTCTTGATCCTGTGAGACGTGTAGCGTTTGATGAATCAGTAAAGTGCTGTGTCCACGGGCGTCGTGCCCACCGCACCCTGCTGAGATGTGAAATTAAACAGAAACCTTAACGTGCCTACTGGTGTCTCAGCGTCTCACGGAATGAGGCCAGGCTCCGCCTTTGGGGTACCAGGTGCTACCGCCAGTTTTGACAGAGTTAAAAACTTGAAATTCACTTCTGGGGGAAGATACTGAAATGTAGATTTGAGAATTGCTGGTTGCAGGGAAATAGCATTTAAGGTCGGAAGTTGTGTTTGGAAGATCGTGTATGAGTATTTTTGTATTAAAAAAATTTAAAGGCTAAAAAAAAAAAGGGAAGCAAATTATATGAACATTCAAAACAATTACCTCACAAAGGTTTGTATGACAAAGGACATGGAACTTGAATACTTGTATAATTACCCTGATGGCTGATATTGGTTTTTTCACCACATGGTTAAGGGCAAGAAACCCAAATTTAAAATTTCATGTGATGATAGGAAGATTTTTAGACCACTGGTCTCCAAACTTCTAAAAATCATGAGCTTTTATTAAAATTTTGTAGCATGAATACAATATTGCATATTTATTCATATGTAAATGATACACATAAACCACTGGAAGAGCAGACAATAAATATTAGGCAGTACACAAAATATACATTTAAAAGGAGATAAAATTATAGTTTTGAAATAAATGGATAAATTTGGAATACATTTATATATTTGAAGTAAATATTTTAATAAAGTTTTAATTTACTTTATTAATGGTAAAAACCAATTTATCAATACTAATACTGCAGTACATGCAATGTAATTGAATTAATTATACAATTATTTTTAGAATCTTTGTTTAATAATGTGTGACAGCAATTTAAAGGTCTGTTCTGATTTCAAGATTTTTTTTTAAGCTTGGTTTTGAAGCTGGCAGCTAGAAACAACAATTCAAAATGATACATTGATCCAACATTTTTGCTGTAATTTGGTTGTTAAATTTCTATCTTCTTTGATATCAATCAGTTTTCCTTGCAAACTATTTTGAAGTTGTACCTTTTAACGATTTTAACAAACTAAGTTCTCACTGAAAATCTTCATGTTTTAAAAGTACTTCATAAACACCTTTTTTCCATAAGTTTAAAAAATATGTTCATATATTTTACAGATGATACACATTATTTTTGACCACCAAATCTTGGAATGATAAAAACATTTTCTAAAATGAATTCTCAAAATATCCTCTCATGTTCTTCTTAAAAACTTTATCTTGAAGGTCACATAAAACATTTTCCTCACCACCCACTCCATATATACCTTTAGCAACATAAAAATGTTAGCTAGTTATCACTTCAGAAAAAGTCAGCAAGTTTGGAACACTTGTCTTCTTTCCTAAAAAACAAAAACAAAACTGTAATTCATTCTCATATTCTTTTTTATCTCTCTCTCCTCCCTTCTTATTTGTTTGGGTGGACACATTTTTTAAACAATTATGAAATATATCATATACACAAAAGTGAATGAAAATGTACTCATGTAATTTAAAAATAATAAAAAGTATATGTCCATATAGCCCCTGTCACAGTGAAAGAAAGAACCTTAACTCTAGAAGTTCATCTCCTACTTTACTAGCCTTCTTTCAAAGTCATTCCTTATCCCCATCAGTTAATAACCACCATGCTGAATTCACTTGCTAGTCTCACAGCTTTTATAAATATATATATATATTTATATCTGTATACATAATCTTGATAAATTATTTTGTTTCCCTTGTTTTTGACCTTTATATAAATAGAACCATACTATATATTTTATTTGTGACTTCTTTCACTCAACAGTACATTTTTGAGATTCTAGTCTATTGCTGCCTGCTATACAGTGTTCCACTGCATAAATACACAAAGACTTATTTGTCCATTTCATTGATCTGTTCATCTGGCCTTCATTTCTACTCCATCCCACAAAACCCTACACTTTCCTAGAAAAAATCACCTAGAGTTGTTACCAGTGTTCATTACTTATAGATCTCTATTAATCAAAATCCTGGCAACTAGTTTTTTTTTTTCACCATTCTTTCACAATTTCTCTAGAATGCTTAAGCTTTTCTTCGATAAACCAATTGACAAAGTTTATACTGGCATATACTTAATTTTTTAAAATATTTCTTTCCTTATTCACTAGTTCGACATATGAATTACACTGAACAAGTTATTTCTTCTCTTCACTCAGCCGTCCCCAAATATTCTGGGAAAAGTAACTCCCATCTTTGTTCCACATGGCTTCCTCAAATCAGACGTTTTCATAACCTGGTGCTGTTTCCCTGACTACAGTTGATTGGTACCTAGGGGGAACCCAAGGTAGACTACTCACACTTTAACCTGTTGATTGGTCTAAAGATGAGCTTTGCCAAAGTTTAACCAATCAGGTCTCCTCTCTCTGTGTCTGGGTCCCAGAGAGTGGAGCCATTCTCTCTTCAGTGACTGAATCTGTAAAAAGTTAAGCTCCAGATCTTTTGGCAGCCATGTGGACTAGAGAAGCTGAAGCCTTTGGTCTCCAGAGATAATCAGAAAAATGAAGCAGTGAAGCAATAAAGATAAAAGGAATGAAGATGTGACACATGCTACAACATGGATGAAGCTTGAAAACATTAGGCTAAATGAAAGAAGCCAGAAGCCATTCCATTTATATGAAATGTTCAGAATAGGCAAATCTGTAGGGACAGAAAGGGGATTATTGGGTGACTAGGGCTGGGGGCAGGGAGAATGGGGAGTCACTGCTAATAAGTATGGGGTTTGTTTTGGGATAATGAAAAAGTTCTGCAATTAGATATTGGAGAGGTTTGCACAACCTCATGAATTATACACTGTAAAAGGATGAACTTTATGGTATATACATTATATCCCAAGAAAATTGCTATTAAAAGATGAATGAGGGAGAGATTTGGGAGTAGGAGTGAAGAAGAAAGAGAGTTCTGATAACAAACAAGTGGCTGGTTTTAGGTGTATTTAAGATTTAGGAGCTCTTCTGATTCAAGATTGTGCCATAAATTGCTCATAAAACAGAGTTTGGTTTTCTTTCATTTCAAGTGAAAGGGGATATCATATCATTTTTGAAATCATATCATTTTTATTACCCTGGTTTTGCATATGAGGAAATTGGACTCAGGATATTTAATACACTAGCCTAAAATAAAGGGGAACTTACTTCACCCCAAATACTTATTTCAGTTTATTTCTATTGCCCTCTTTACAAGTTTAAGCCTATTGTAAATACATGTTTTCACATTTAGTATTCACTAATAATTTAATTTAATTGCTCTTTCCACTTCCCATTGTAGAATTATTTTGTTCTTGAGGTGAGTTTTTTTCTCCTTTTTTTTTTTTTTTTTTTTGCTTGTGCATTAATCACTAATCCTCCACTTATATTCTGCACCAAATGTGCGTTTTCTTGGAACTGCCTTCCTAAGGCAAAGTCCAAAGAAAGACCAAGTAGCAGACATCAACTGTGACTATTTTAAGTAGGAATTAATACAAGGATACTATGTAATACCTCATGGAGCCAGAGGTAAGAATGTAGCCATTCCATAAAGTTATAGAAACCAAGGACTAGGAAGCTGTTAGCTTTCCTGTGTGTACTTCTCTTGAGAAACTCTTTCTTTCCTCTCTTGCTCTGTAGACCAACTACCGCTGCTCTCCAGTCCACAAAGAATACATATCTCATTAAATTCCAAAGATTATCCATTTCTTACTCTAAACCAGGATTTCTTAACCTTTGTGCTATCAATGTTTTGGGCTGGATAATCTCTCTCTTTTTTAAATTAAGATAAAGTTGACATATAACATTATATTAGTTTCAGGTGTACAACATAATGATTCCATATGTATATATATTGCAAAATGATCACCACATATAGTTACATTTTTTCTCCTGGTGATGAGAACTTTTAAGATTTACTCTCTCAGCACTTTCAAGTATACAACACAATATTATTAACTATAGTCACTATGTTGTATATTGCATCCTAAGGACTTATTTATTTTATAGTTGGCAGTTTGTACCTTTTGACCCCCTTCACCTATTTTGTCCACCAATTTTTTCTCTATATCTAAGAATTACTAATTCAGATTTTTGTTTGTTTGTTTGTTTTGCATTTCACAAATCAGTGTGGTCATATGTTATTTGTCTTTCTCTGTCTGACTTATTTCACTTAGCATAGTACCCTCTAGGTTTTATCCATGTTGTTGCAAATGCAGTTCCCTTCTTTTTCATAATGAATAATATTCCATTGTATATATATATATATATACATATATATATATATATACACATATATATATATATATATACACGCCACATTTTCTTTATCCATTTATTGATCAATGAATACTTAGGTTGTTCCAATATCTTGACTACTGTAAATAGTGTTACAGTGAACATAGGGTTGCATATATCTTTTCAAGTTAGTGTCTTCATTTCCTTCAGGTAAATACCCAGAAGTAGAATTGCTGAATCATTTGGTAGTTCTATTTTTGATTTTTTGAGGAACCTCCATACTGCTTACCATAGTGGCTGCATCAATTTACATTCCCACCAACAGTGCACAAAAGTTCCCTTTTCTCTGCATCCTTGTCAGCATTTGTTATTTGTTGTCTTTTTAATAATAGCCATTCTGACAGGTATGAGGTAATATTTCATTGTGGTTTTTATTTGCACTTCTCTGATAGTGATGCTGAGCACATTTTCATGTAATTACTGGCCATGTGTATGTCTTCTTTGGAAAAATGTGTATTCAGGTCTTGTGCCTAATTTTTAATTGTTTGTTGTTTTTTTTTTTTTGCTATTAAGTATAAGTTCTTTGTATATTTAGGATATTAACCCCTTATCAGATGTATTATTTGCAAGTATTTTCTCCCATTCTGTAGACTGCCTTTTCATTTTGTTGATGGTTTCCTTTGCTGTACAGTAGCTTTTTAGTTTGGTGTAGTTCCACTTGTTTATTTTTGCTTTTGTTTACTTTGCTTTTTGTGTCAAATCCAAAAAAATCATTGTCAAGACCAGTGTTAATGAGCTTACCCCCTATGTTTTCTTCTAGGAGTTTTATAGCTTCAGAAAACTTTTTTAAATAAAAGGGAATATTTAGAACCATTTTAAGGTCTGGTGGTAGGGTATTTGTTATATAATTGTGGTTCATCAATTATCATCAGTAATTCTGTGTCTTAAAAGAATATGCAACCCTGTAAATTAAGTTAAAAACAACAACAAAAAGGAAACAGGTAATAATAAAGTAGGTAGACTTAAAAAGGCTTAATATCTGGGAGGTAAAAATAAAAATATTAACTGTGGCTATCTCTAGGTCATGGAATTATATATGAGATTTTCTTTGTACTTTTCTAATTGTTTTTACAAGTCACATATTGGATTTTAATCAGCATAGGGTTATTAACTTTGGGAAGCTAAATTAAAATAATACTAATTTAATGAATTCTTTAGTAAAATGCTATTCACTTCTTTGGGAACTTTTTGCTTAGCTTAAAAATGTTGTCAATCCTAAGCTAGTTTCAAGTAAGGTGTGACCTCTGAATGGTCATTTCTCAAGTGAGGAAGAAGTGGGATAAGCCCTAGTGAACAACCAGAATCAAAACAATAGAGTTCCTGAAATACTGCAAATTTATTTAGCCTGTGTCTGTGTGACACCCGAGTAAAGGCAGTCCTGGCAAATCAGACCATCCAGGAGCCAAACTCAATAAAATTTAAAAATCAGCCCCAAGCAGTTTTTGACAGGTTTTGATATCTAACCTGAAATTTCCCTTATTTCCTTGTGTTTGACAATAGCCTAAGGAGATAGAAAAGAATTTGGCTGGATTATATATTTCTTTTTCAGAACAAGAAGATTCTGTTAAGTGATTTTTTTTTTAATGTTAGCATAGGCCTCACTTTACCTATTTTTCATTCTTATTCATTAGCTTATAAAGAGAAAGTTCTAGCCTTTCCATGTTTTCCATGATCCTTGGGGGAAAAGATTCAAAATATGCTTAGGAAAACCCCAAATATGTGTAAAATAAAGTCAGATCTCCTTACCATAGCCTCTAAGGCCCAGTGAAAATTAGTACCTGCAAGTTCTCTGAGATCAGGTCTGCTGGCTTTCTGTCTGTTCCGTAAAAAATCACATATAAAATTTTAAAAAAAGAAAAAGAAAAAGAAAAAGCATATCTGAGAAGGAAGGAAGAAGTAATGAGAAAGAAAAGATCCTGTGAAAACTGAGTTTCATCAAACTTTTGAAAAAAGTGAGACAAAATGTTGTAGTGGCAATTTCTATGCTGTGATGAATGGACTTTGAAAAGATTTATAAAAGAAAAAAGATCATCACAAAGTTTTGTTATGTGTTAGATAAACTTTTCAGCATTTGAAAGTGTATAGACATTTTATTGCTTTTCTTTTATCAATAAAAGAAGGGGTGGGGAATAAAAAAAATCACTTCCATTCCCCCACAGGACCTTTGCACCTGCTGTGCATTTTGCCTAGACAGTTTTTAACCCCAGTTCTCTCATTTTTGATTTTTTCCTTGAGTCTTACACTAGGAGACACCAGTTTCAGGGAGGTCTATCTTGACTGGTGCCTTATCTACAGCAGGCTGCCCACCCACCTCAGTCACTCTCCTGTTTCTCAGTTTTGTTGCTTGTTTATTTCTTCATTTACTGCTTCTCTCTTGTCAGTAGAATTTGTCTTCCCTCTAAGCCTGTAGAGTCACATTCTGTCTTGTTAACATTTGTATCCCCAATGTCTACAACTGCACCCAACACCTATTAGTCTCTAAATAATACTTACTGAATAAATAATCTCTGAATAAATGACATATAAAGCTATCAACAATAAATATAAACTTTTGCATGGGGTACTGTATTCATGTAGATTATTTTTTCCTAAAAATAATATTGATAACTATATGGAGAAATAAGAAGGAAAAGAATAAAAACCAATTTAACTATAAAAATTAATGTCATAATTTAACACATCTTAAGTAATTTTCTTCTTATTTAAACTTTTGGCATTTTCTCTGAATATTATTTTCTCCATGAATAAATTATTGAAATCTGTATTAAAATAATATGTGTGTGTGTGCTGTTTTTAGCCTTCACCTTCTGATAATACAGCAGTTTGATTTGGACAGATGGGAGATTTCCATTTTGCATTTTGGCCACATTCAGCCCTGATTTGTTATTGTTTGAAATTCTGAGAATGTTTTACACACGTTTACAAAAGAGAAACATTTGGCCTCTGATAAACGAATGATGAGCATGATATAAACGCTTGGGGAAGATGCTTCAGGATTCGTGCAGGAGATCTGCACATCTGTCTCCAGCTGTGCAGCTACTCAGAACCAAAATGACTAATCCCGCTCTGGCCACAGCCAGTAATTATTTTTACTGTTGATCTGAAGATCAAAGGTTATTCCCAGGAAGTAAGGCTAGGGCATTGGACTTTGCTATCTAACGACAGTGGAGATTTATGAAGTCATCGTGGGGCTCACGGCTTGCACTTAACCTGGCGCTAATGCATATGGATGACAGCAGAAATGTAAACAGCCTTGATGTTATGTTCATTATAATTGGCTCAAAGTAAATGAATCTACTGGTCTTGAATCATATTTGCCCTTTTGCCTGGCCTCACATCCTGACCCCAAATGTTTGGAAAATCTGCAGCAACTATATCACACTTTTAAAAGAAAGTGTGTTACTCTCTGTATCCTTGCTCCTATTAATAACTTTTTTTTGACCCTCTCCTCATTAAGATTGTTTTACATTGAAAACTCACTTTCAATAACTTGCACAGGTGGGAACAGTCTAATTATCCTTATAAATTCATGAGAAATCTTAAAAATGTAAGGGTTCAGTTTTATTTTTTCATCAAGCAGAGTCTTATTCCTTGCAGTCAGTTTGTGTGATGTACTCTATATTTTCATTGTTCTCTGATATCAAGCCAGACCATCCTGCAGGGGATGCTTCGATGAGAAGTAATAACATATTTATCAAGGACCTGCTCTATTGAGGCCATATTTATAAACATACGTATACTATGTCATGCATATTTTTAAGATATACATACACCTTTAAAAATTATTTTAACCTTATATATTATACACAAGAGGAAAATCATTTATGGCTAAGAACAAACATTTAAATTTTAAGAGTGTATACTTTGTATATATACAGCAGGCTCCTCTTTTTTTGAAATTTTAAATTTTTATTGGAGTATAGTTGATTTACAATGTTGTGTTAGTTTCAGGTGCAGCAAACTCCTCTAAACTTTAGCGGGAATGTTGGAGCCTATGTACACACTGAAAAGAACATATGGATTTGGGCACATACCAAACTTAGCAGGGATTTTTTTGACTTTGATACACTGCCTTAATGCATTAATATTTTAATTTGTCACCCCTAAGGAAATAGATGATATATTGTCCCCAAAGTTTCATGGCATTTTATTTAAAAATTACTATCACACAGTAGTGAATATACTCCTAAGTGTGTATTTAAAGTATCTATTTTTAACTATCCCAGAAATGATACCAATAGTATTTATTTCTCTTTAAATCTCTATCTCTTTGAAACAAAACACTCCCTCAGTCGGCAGTAATCTTGGTGTCCATAATATATCCATGGTAACAACCCGTAGAGTGGGTATTTCTCAGCATTGTAGCTAGCTAGAGCTGTCACCTACTTAATGTTATTAAAGTTACAAAACCAATCTAAAAAGCCCTCTCCTCTTTATTAGTAATTTATCCATCTTGCTAGCTTTAAGATTTAAATTTAAAAGTCATTTATCAATGAAATATGTAGGGAGAAAAGCAGCTAATTCTCTGAGTTCACCATTTCAGCCATAAATTTTTCTCTAAGAAAGGCTGAGATTTAGAGTGTTACAAGGATTTCTAGCTACTTTCAGGCATTTTTGGCTCTTGTTTGGCAAAATGCTACCAGTTAAATGGACAGTTAAATAGTTTTCAAGAATTAATGACATTTAGATATAGTTTGTATCTGTTTTTCTTTGAGTTTTCGTTCCTTCCTGCCTGCCTCCCTTCCTCCCTCCCCCTTTCTTCCTTCCTTTCTTTCTTTTTTCTTTCTTTCTTTCTTTCTCTTTCTTTCATTCTTTCTTTCTTTCTTTCTTTTTCTTTCTTTCTCTTTCAAGCAGAGAATATTGAAAATCTTTTAAATACTTGCTAATATTTTGGGCTTTTAATTGTTGTGAAAGCTTGACATGGTCCCCATGATTTCCTTCTCATTTTGCTTATTGGTAGTAAAGTTATTGAAGATCCCAGAGTTATAATCTGTGATGTAAATTTTAATGGTAGCATTTATTTAAATATCAGCATGGAAACACCTTCTTTGAATGGAAAGTCATGAATATATGTAGGTGGCTTGTTTCGCTCCATCATTTCTCTTGGTGTGACTTGTTACAGAGGATCTGAAATATACTGGTCCTTTTCCAGACAGAGAAGCTTAGCAACAGATCTTAACTAAATATAACAACTATTCTGCAATCCATAATTTGATTCATAAACCTGCTTTTTTTCCCTTAATAACCATGTTAGTCTCAAAAAATATTTCAATTTGATTTTACGATTTCAGTGGCTTATATTTCAGAGTGACTATGTCTTCACTACAGCTGCTCTTCCTTTGTTGGATTTCTGTCCCACATTCTCTCCATGGCTATATTCCACCTCCAGGGATGAATCAGCATCTCAGACATAGCATCATAAATGTTATCAAGTAGATGCTCTATGACGATAAATATAGGAGACGCTTCTCTTTTCTCCATGTCTTCTAACTGTCCAGACACAGGGGAGTTAAGGAGACATGGAGAGAGGAGATGGAGCTCAAGGGCTCTGCTGTGTTTTCCTGGGTGTTTTGTGCATCACCACATACCTGAAGAAACCAGCCACTAACCATGGGTGCATAGGTCCAAACTCTTTCCAAAGTGCCTATCATTGACTCTGTGTATTACAGAGCAAAACTCTTATCAGTTGGTTGTATTCAGCCCTTATGTGTATTCAGTATGGTCAATCTTTCTGGCTTCATTGGGAATATCATTATCTCCCTCATTCTTCCTCCCACCCAAGAAAGACATCTCTACTGGGGAAGCACATTCATAAAAATGCAGCCCACACTAAGCACCTCTCCCCCACTCTTGTTTTTCTACCACTTCTGGCTTATTCCCTGAAATTCCCCATCCAACTAATGTGCTACAGAGCTTAATCTGAAGTATCCGTAGCTGAGGTGTCAAATACAGATTTAGTTTGGGATCTACCTGTTAGTCTGTTGATTATGGTTAATTGCTATCGTGTGGTAGGTAGGCATGATCCTAGACATTTAATATACATTACCTCCTTCAGTTTCTACAACTGAAAGTGGGCATTATTGTCCTTATTTATAGATAAGTGAATTGAGACCCCCCCCAAATGATAAGTACAGGACAGGATTAGAACCTATATCTGCTATGATTCAAAATAAATCCTTTATTAATCATACAATATGGTCTCTAGCAAAGTCAAAATGATGATTTCAGTACTTACTTCTATAGTTATGCTAGATTAGAAAGTCTAGTCTGCTCTTCAGTGAATCTTTAGTTTTTTTCTTTGTTTTGATGTAATTACTAATTTGTGATTAGGAGCATTCCAAGAAGGTTAAGAATTCCATGGGTGGCTAGATTTTTTCCTCAAGTCATTAGAATATAAAATTTATTTATATAAGCTTCCACACAAATTTCATCTTCTTGGGAGGGACATTCTTTTATTTTGAATAAAAATTTTATTTCTGTAGCCCTTATAGAAATTGCATATAACAGGCACTCAATAAATTCAACAAATGTTTACCCAAAACTATCAATTCCAGTTGACTTTCGAAAGAGGTCAAGGGAGATAGAAAACCATTTGACTTCTTTCACAAACTATTTCTAATTGCTGACAGAGATATATGGGCACAAGATTCTATTGTTCACTCTGTAATTCACAAATTTACATCATTCTTCCCAGGACTTTTCTCCATAAGGATTTCTTTGATTTTATTAAGTCCAGTGAAATATGGAATCTTTTGCGAAAGTGTGGAAAGCGTTTGTGTAGGTTATGACAAGAGGGGATCATGGATTTAGGTAGAGGTGAGGCTGCACAAGAGAAAAAATGCTTATTACGGAATTCATTGTCGAGTGTAATGACTTATTAAGTAGTATGAGATAACTTCCTAAAGAAAAAAGGACATCTTATCTCCCTTCCTCCTGCCACACACACACACACACACACACACACACACACCCACACACACACACACCACAAAGCTCCTTACCCAAAGGCATATACACCACAAATTTTCCCAGGTACAAATTTGCTTGAGCTAATTAACCACTTTGGGATGCAGCTACATTCTCCTTTTCCATTCCAAAGCCACAAAACATTAATTAAGTAACGACTGATGGGCACCATGCCAAATCAGGGCACCCCAGGGAAAATGGCATGTGGCTTTCGAAGAGCTCATGGTTCCAAAGAGGAGACTGGATTGTAAAAGTCTATTACATAAAGACACTATTTAAAAATGCTATGAGAGGTGATGATTGGAGCATTTATCAAGGGCATCTTAACTCAGGATCATCATTCAAGGAAGATGCATTTATGCTGAATTTTGACCTGATTAAATTAGGTTTTTATACTGCAGTGTTCAGTTCCTTTAAGTGGCCTCAACAGGTAATGGAACTTTCTTGCATGTGAATTTTAGTTAGAGGAGAATGAACACTTTTAGGGTATGAAATGCTTCCCCAAAGCATCTCTATCTCCCACACCAGCTTCCTGGACTTGGAAAACGTCTCTTCTCCTTGATTCTATGTAAGTCTCCTAACCAATTGCTTGAGATCCACTTTGCCTCCTGTTATTGGTTTTCCACACCACAGTCAAGTAATAATCTGTCATGTTTGTTCATGTACTTTCACGATTCAAATCTTTCAGTGACGTCCCAGTGTCCTTAAGAGAAAACTCCTTCGCACAGCTGACACCTCCCTGTGATCTGCTCCCTTTGCACCTCTCCAGCCCATCTGGCACCATGTTGTGGTCACTTTCTGCTGTTGGCAAACTTGCCCTTTTGATCCATTGTATTTATCCAGCCAGCAGATGGCTGGATTCAAGCCCCCCACCTCTCCACCCCGCACCCCCGCCATCTACCAGCTGTCTGTCCTTGGGCAAACTGCCTAACTTCTCTGCGCTTCACTTCCCTGTCTGTAAAATGAGGATAAGGATCTCCCCATCTCCCTCACAGTGTGAGGATTATACAAGTAAAAACATAGATAGGCACATGAGACCAACTAAGAGTTTTAACCTATTATCATTTATTGAGAGCCTGTGATATGCAGGAAACTCCATGAGACATTTTGTATATTCTATACATTATTACTTTCAATCTTGATCCGATCTCTCTTCCTTTAGTAGCTCTATGAATGCCAAAATTTCCTATACATTGCATCACTCCAAAGGGGAAAAAAGAAACACTCCAAAGAAAAAAAGACAAAATAAAATTGGTCAAAAAAATTGGCATTGCTTTAAAAAATCAAATGAATCCCCAGGCATTAGACAAAAAGATTACTCAACATTTTCACAATTTAAAATTTTAAATCACATGTATGGTCTAAAGGTAGATAAAATCAAAAGTGTTTATTTTTTTACAATCTTTTTTCAGGGGTAAATTTTATATTTTCATTAAATTTTTTCAAATGTTATTAAAGTATAGTTGATTTACAATGTTGTGTTTAATTTCTACTGTACAGCAAAGTGACTCAGTTATATATATATATATATACAATATATATGTGTACTTGTTCATATTCTTTTCCATTCTAGATATTGGATATAATTTCCTGTGCTATACAGTAGGACCTTGTTGTTTTCAAATGTTTTTAATATCACAGGCTTCCAGATCCAAAAAAGTCATCAGACCAATATTGGCAATGGTTCCTGGCAAATTTAATGAATGCTTTCAAACATTTGACAGCATGTCTTTCCATAAATTTGTTAAGTACTTTTCAGATGGATAGTCCACTATTATCCCCAGACTTCAATCTATGAAGCTTATTCAAACTTCCTCCTGACCAATGTTTACCTACATTTCTGAAAAATAAGCATAGTTCCCTAATTAAGTATCAGGAAATTTGAAAGATACTGTCTCATTTTTAATAGAAAACAAAAAAGTCTAGTTACAAACCAATCTACCTATTAAAAAGTATCCTGAGGTTTATGTGCACCCATGAGTTTAAGTTGAATATTTCTTAGAGAAATGTACCTAAGATGAGCCATTAAAAGAAAGTTACATAGCTCAGCATCAATTTCAAACCTAATGTCAAAGGAGATTAAAACCAACCTTAAGAAATCTTACCAAACAGCATGTAAGTGAATTCACAATCTTCTGATGATTTTGTCTATGTGGCTGTGTGTGGGTGTGTGTGTGTGTAATTGTGAAGTGAGCTTGACAACTACCTACAGGGTTCTAGGAAATAAAAGCACGCATGTCCAGTCCATCTTACTGCCTCTTTGCCTTTTTGTTTCAGCTTCGGGGAGCCCAGCAGTGCACGTGCCTCTGTCACTCAAGGCTGAAGTGGGAGTGGTACCAGGGAGCACTTTCTCGCTCTTTTCTCCCTTTTGTATCACATCTTCCACCTCCCCCCAGTCTTTCTCTCCTGCCTTGTCTGCCTCTACCTCATTCCTTTCACTGGTCTCAGGAAAATACTTCTCACTGACTCATGGGTAGAAGGCATGGATCAAACTCTTTAAAAATATACAGTTTTTTCAAAATAAGAAACATGAATTTGGCTCCATCATTGCTGTTGAACAGAACGGTAGTGTATGATGTTTGACATTATGGCAACACTGTGGGGATTTGGAAAGGGCCAGTGGAAGGGCTTATGAATGTGGACCTATATGTAAATTCAGAAAAGTCTTCCCACAAGCCCTTTAATCGTGGCACTTTTCAAAAGAATCAATGTATGCTCCTTCTTGCTGAAAAGAAGATGGGTAATCCACACATGTTATGTTTTCCAACTCCTTTGAACATGGTGTCAATGGCTTTTCTGATGCTATTCATCTTTCAGTAGAACTTCATAAATTCTACATAAAATGCATAAATAGACCATTAAAACGTGTGGAAAAAGTTCCCTTCTATTACTACTTTTATAACAAGAAAAGCCCTGTCTCTTGTTCTGTGAGTTTTTTACTCACGTCTTGCTCAGGTAATCATTTCAAAGTTTTAAAACTATGATACAATACTAGCACTTCGTTTGTTTTTTATCCTCTCTTCATTTTGAAAATCTAGACTGAGTTTTTGTTCTTAAACACACTGAAATATATTTCCAATTAAAAAATAACAGTGTTAAACTGAATTTTATTTGTGTGGAAATGAATTACATGGAGTTGTACTACAAAAATACTTAAAGAATGTTAAGTTTGAAAAGGTAACATTATTTAATAGATCAAAAACCTTAGTAATCAGGAGTAATACTGCTGAAGTAGAGAGAAAATATTAGGTCACATGAAAGAGCTTTCCGAATTTACTGAAGCTAAACCAAGTCAAGTGCTATAATAAGAAACGACTGAGGGCTTCTGGGCTTCCCTGGTGGCGCAGTGGTTGAGAGTCCGCCTGCCCATGCAGGGGATACGGGTTCATGCCCCGGTCCGGGAAAATCCCACATTCCGCGGAGCGGATAGGCGCGTGAGCTATGGCCGCTGAGCCTGCGTGTCTGCAGCCGCAACGGGAAAGGCCGGAACAGTGAGAGGCCCACGTACCGCAAAAAAAAAAGACAGAATTTTGATAGATTGTTTATGGTTGCTTCTAAAATAAGTAATCTGGGAGATTCTCATTTTATGAATGAGAATGCCTATTGTCTTCTAATATAATTTCACAAGATCTTTTAGATTAGTGAAAACTACAAAATAACTTTAAAAAGGAGAGATTTTGGTTAAGTATTAGGATCAGTATGGAATTGTAGAGAAAGGACTCTATCGAGGGCAAGGGAAGTAGATAATAGCCAAGTGTAAGAAGGAAAGAATTTAAATGTTCTAGCTTTAAAAGAAGGCTTCCATAAGGAATGAGTGCCATCCACCAGAAGACAGCATTTCCATGTCATATATATTTTTCTGGGTTAAGTAACTGATCCTAAGTATCTTTAAATCAAATTCATTTCACTGTGGTAGAGGAAAGGCTGATTTGTAATCTCCATTATTACACAGGGGTAGGAACAGCCAGCCGTGCAAGATGACAAGCAATGTGCATACTGGAAATACCATCAATACAATGTATGTCTTCTTTTTTTGTAGAGGCTTAAAAAACACAAATTTATTATCCTGCTGTTCTATAGGTTATAAATCTAACATGGGTTTCACTAAGCTAAAATAAAGGTGTTGTTGGCAAGGCTTCATTTCTTTTTAGAGGCTCTGGTGGAGGATCCATTTCCTTGTTCATTCAGGATGTTAGCAGAATTCAGATCCTTACAGCTGTAGGACTGAGGTCCCCATTTCCATGCTGGCCATTCATAGCTTCTAGAAGCCACTTGAATTCCTTGGCTATGGTCCCCTTCCCTTATCTTTTTTTAAACCATTTTTAAAAATTGGTGTATAGTTAATTTACAACATTGTGTTAGTTTCAGGTGTACAGCAAAGTGATTCAGTTATTTTTCACATTCTTTTCTGTTATAGGTTATTACATGATATTGAATATAGTTCCCTGTGCTATACAGTAGGTCCTTGTTGTTTTTCTGTTTTATATATAGTAGTCTGTATCTGTTAATCCCAAACTCCTACTTTATGTCTTATTGTTAAGAATTACCCTCTTTAGAAACTGTCCTTTAAGTCATAAAAAATCCTTTAAGAGTCCTAGATAAGGAGGGGATCCTGGAGCAACACAAGAGATTCTGAAGTGGTGACATGCTCTGAAGGGGAACACGTTAGTTCCAGTCACTTGCCTGGAGGTTTGGATGAGGGTCTCCCTGGCTGCAAGGTGTGGGGAATCTGGAGGGGGTCTTGGGTCTGACCGGTTTTAGATTTGATCATTCCTATGCTTCCTCAGTAGAAGAAGGTATACATTGATATCTCCCTTGAATTGCAATTTAAAAAAGCCAATGTCTGCTAAACAGAATGTTTATTAATTTATTGTTTCCAATAGATACGGAATTAAAGAGTAGAATTCATTTTTGTATTAGAAGACACTTTGGAACTATCGAGGCTAAGGAAACTTTAGTACTATTAGGAAAAAAGATATTTTTATAAAGGAAATGTTCAGAGCTTCATAGCTTTTAACCTGGGTAATAATAAACAGACAGTGGTGATAGTTTGGTACTAATTCAATAGTTGAAATGGAAAACAGAGGAAAAAAATAGCTCAAGTTCCAGAGTTTGGGGGATTCAGTTTGTGAAATGGCCTAATACCACATGGATATGAAAACCAATACTCTCATTACAATTCACGTGGAAAGGAAGGTTCTCAGCTAATTTTACTCAGTAACACACCATGGTGGTTCAGTGTTTACCATCAATCATCCATCCATTTTGTTCTTTCACCAACTGAGATTTACAGAAGGCAGGTATAATCACAGTACTTTGTTCTCCGGCACATTTATCCTTACATCTTTTAATATATTACTGCTTTCTGTAGATTTAAATCAAGAAATAGAGATCAAATCCTTGCTTTTTATTTCACACATTTGAAGATTGAAGGGTAAGTGTATTTTTTAGCTGGTCTTTCTAAATTCTTAGTCTTCTTAGGCTTTGGGAAATGGAAAAGAAACTTGCCTTGGCATTCTACGTGGTGTCATTTGGATCCTTGATTTTCTGGCTTCAGTTTGCATGCTAAGGATTTGGCATAGTGGGGCCAAGACCATTATAAATAGACTCCTGGCTTCTGAAATACTGGGAGCATTATGTTCATAATGCAAGAAAGCTTGAAAACATTGCTTTCATTATAATTGGAGCTGCTCTAACAATCCTGCAGCCGTACTGTTTATATCTGGATTTATTTTTCTCAAACTTTCTTTGTAAAAGCCTTGCATTTTTATTTTGTAGATGGCTGAAAAAAAAATGGTTAAAATGAAATCAAGATGTGACAGTGCCAGAAAGATGTGTAGGCCATGAAATATGATGACTTTAAAAGTTGGTTTTGTCCCTACATCATCCAGGCTTACCACTTACACTATTCACACGCGTTGGAGACCTGCCATCTTTCTACTTTGCAGTAGGAAAAAATGGCCCAGAGGCTTCCTCTTTATATATTTATGTGGGTGGGAAAGGAAATCCTCTGGAAAAGTCACTTTGGTAAAAGTTATTGTCATTTCTGTGCAAATGAATCTCAATACACATACAAAATTTTAAATTGTTTTCTGAATTGATTTATTTTAAACTGAATTGAGCTAATAATTCGACTATCACATGGACAGACTGAGTAACAAGCACTCAGTTATGACAGGTTGTAGTTAAGATGTAGGTAAGAAGTACATTTGCGGTGAAGGGTGCTGTTTAAACATAAAAGGGACTCCTTTCATGACTATCCTGTCAGAGACAAGTAAAAACGTAACTTTTAGGGAAATTCCTTGAAAATCACCTGTGATAGCCCTCATGTTCATATCTGTAGCCTAGCTTTCTAGCCCTAAATTCAGATTCCAAGGTTTTTAGCCTAAACAACTGGAAGAATTGTTTTGTCTGAGGATGAATATCACAGATCATTAGATGTATGAGGTTTGAATTCAATAGCAAATCTCAGTAGACATAGAAATTGGGATCTGTCAGCATTTCTGTGGTATTTATAGCCAGGAGATTGGCTGAGATGAGCTAGGAAGTCAGTGCAGATGGAGAAGAGAAGATGAAGAATGAGCCCTGGGACTCTGCCCATGCAGTGTCTGGGGATACGGGGTGAAACAAATAAAGGGAGCTGAGAAGGAAGAGCAGGTAAATTAGGAGGTGAATGAAGAGATTGTGACATCCTGGAAGCCAAGTGAAAAAGCGTATTAAGCTGAATCTGGCCTCTGTACCCCAATACCAAATTAAAACTCGGAGACAGAGTTTTGGGTGAAGTAGAACAAAATAGCTTTATTGCTTTGCCAGGCAAAGGGGGGCCACTGTGGGCTAATGCCCTCAAAACTGTGTGTCCCAACCTGGAGGGGGTAGTGAGGAGTTTTACAGTAATGGTTCCGATTGGCTGGGGTGAGGTAAGTGGGAGTCAGCATCATCAACCTTCTGGTTCCAACCAGTTTGCGGTCTCTGTGCTTGTGGGCAGCCTACAGTTAACTTCTCCCACCTGGCAAGGGTTTCAGTATCTGCAAAACAGCTCAAAGGTATTGTGTATATCCATTGATGAGGACCCAGGACCCTGCTCCCAAGGCTGCACTATTGTTTCTCTTGACTATTCATTCCTCCCTTGTCTCTGCATCCCCTCCCTTCCCTAATTAATAAATGCTTGAACCTGCCCCATTGGAACTCAGGGAAGGTCATGGAGGCTGAATGAAGCCTGTTTCTTGTAATCAAGAAATAGGGGACACAGGAAGGCTTTTGTGCCCAGGATCCCCAGGGGATCCTACTCGGTATCAGTGTCCTAAGAGGTCCATTAAGGTGAGGACATAGAACTGAGCACTGGATTTACCTGTGTGGAGGTCATGCTTACCCTTAATGGACAAAGGGTGAGGGCAAAGGTTTGTTTGGAGTGGGTTTAAAAAGAAACTGGGAGGGAGGGAGAGACAAGTGTAGATACCTCCATCCTTAAATGCTCCTCCTGTCTATGTCCTTGTCTCCTGGCCGACCTTCCTCAAGACAGAAGCTACAGTGATCCCTTTAAAATGGAAGTCAGATGTGATCGCTTTCTACTACAAACTTTCCCATTTTATGGAGAGTGAGAACCTTATCTGGCTCCTCCATTATCTTTCTGACCTCATCCTCTCCCCTAGTTCCCTGGCTCCCTCCCCTCCAACCATCGCTTCCTGCCTAAAGCCTCAAGCTTCTGCACCTTTGTTCTCGATCTGCCTTTTAGTTGAGATGCCCTTCTTCCAAATATCCACAACCTTCCATCTTTCCATGAATGTCATTTCAGTGAGGCTTTTTTTGGGAGATTCTATAGAAACTCACACTCCCCTCCGTCACCTCCCACACATATACTCACTTTTTGGACTTAACTTTTGTCCTAGGCATAGCTAACATATTTTACATATTTATCCACTTCATTGTTTGCCTCTCTCTCCACGAGGTCAGCTTCATAAGGGCAGGAATTAAGTGTTTTTTTGTATCCTAGGGTATTCCATGTACTTAGAACACCACTCATCACCCAGTGGGAATGCAATAAATATTTGCTGAAAAAGTAAATGAGACATGCTATTCATCTCTGTACAAAATAAAACAAATCTTTGTTGTAGTTTTCTCAGAGTAAAGATAAACTCCAGCAAACAACATCACCATTTATTTCCAAATCCTTGGATGAAACATTTATGACTACCTTAAATGACATAAATATAAGTAATAATTGATGAACTTATTACAAAAGATCTGTATTTTGAAGGAAATTCAAAGATAAAATAAAGAACAGATTAAGGAGCCTTGACATAAACATATATAAAACTAGAAAGTTATATAGTTTGAAAATATTTATTAAAAGTGAAAGGATGTTGAAACATGACATTTGATGATTATTTTTGTTTCTATGAGATTAGTAAACTAAACTATTAGGGATTAGCTTTCTTTTTTTTTTTGGAGACAACACTCAGGTACACACTTTCTTAGACTAAAAATCATCTGAAATGTTTTTTCAATCATGAGGACTGCTGTCATTAAAGAAATGTTATTGAATGGTTTTACAATATATACAACTGAAAAAATAATTAGATTCCAGGAAATATAAAGATTTCTGGAAGTCAATAAAAATACTAAAAAAAAAAATTAAAAAGCTGATAGTAAAGTGAAAGAAGACTACTATAGGCAAATTGCCAAAGAAGAAAGCAGAATGGTTAATAAACTATTGACAAAATTCTCAACTGCCCTAGAATTTAGAAAAAATGCTTACTAATACAATAATGAAATACTACTTTATATCCAGATCAACACATATTTAAAATCTGAGAATGCCAAGCATTTGTTAGGTTAAGGAAGAAAACTCTGTTGGAAGGAAAGTAAACTGATACAATCAACTTGACAATTTCTACAAAAGCTGAAATACACACATCATACGAGCCAGCTTTTCTATGTGAGTGAAGCACGATGGCCATACCTTAAAACTCCAATTAAGTTGACTTTGTTATAATCCTAGGGAGACAGGAATGGAATGTATTTGGAACCAAGAAAGCTGAAATCTAATCAACTGTGTTGTAGTCTGTTTGGAGGCTTCTGAATTAAGAGATGATAGATGGTCAGCATGGAGGCTAGAAACAGGGAACATAAAGGTTAAAAAAAAGTATTAATGTACCTCTAGTACTTCCTGTGAAAGAAGATAAAGGGTCAGTTGGGATGAATTCCTTGCATCACTGGGCTAGTGTTTGCCTCTACTGCAAGGTTTTAAAATCTTGGCTTTTTGGACTTTGGGGCTGAATCATTCTTTGTCATGGCTGGTGGAGGGGGGACGTGTGTCTTATGCAATGTAGAATGCTTAGCTGCATTCCTGGTCTCAACTTACTAGATGCCAGTAGTACTCCTCAGTTGTGACAATTAAAAATGTCTTCAGACTTTGCCAAAAGGTCCTGAGAGGTAGAAGAATTTGGCTCCCCTGTAGGGAGTTGCACTGATCAAATGCCATGAATATTTCATTTGACCTGAAGGTAATAGTCCTGATTCCATAAATTGGCATTCCTACTAAAGATGATATTGTTCTCTCTGTGTTCACTAATGAAAATTCAATTTCTTGACTTTCAAAACTGGGGGCCAGAACCTTGAAATGGTGAGCACACACCCACATATTGCCACCTTTTCAAAGCCTGCCTATATCCAGGATGACGATGCCGTGGTTCTTTTAACTGCAACAGCAGCCAGTAAGATTTTGGCACACTCAGTCCCTTCTAAGAATCTATAATAAGGAAGCTGGAAGAAATTAAGGCAAAGATTTATGTACCGAGAATTCATAGCTATGTAATCCATAATAGCGATTATATTAATCTCTTTCTATTACTGTGATTCACATGATAAAAATGCAGCTAGATCTACATAAGAAAAAACAAAAGAAAACAAAACAAACAAAAAACAAAGTATGAGTAACATATGTGTATATTTAACAAAATTTTGGGAAGGGCAAACGGGGAGCTGGATTTATGCATGACTGGATCCAGAAACCCAAATGACGTCAACACACACTCGTTCTAATTTTGTCATCCTTGCTTCTTGTAAATTGACTTCTCTCAAAATGTAGCTGAGTGTTCCTATATGGGGTGGAGCATAAATACTATTGAAAAGTATTTTTAACTCATCCAGCATCCAAAGATAAGCACTACTAAGATTTTCCTTCCAGGATTCATGTATGTAATTGTTTGCATACATAACACCCCTGAACACACACACACACAAGCATACATAGTTATTTTGGGAGCAAACTGGGTATTTACAGTTTTGTAGCTTGCTTTTGTTACTTAGGACTTTTTGATGAAGATTCCCTGGTTCTTAAATTTTATTTGAAAATGATGTTCAAAGATTACCCTGTGATTCATTCCATCTACCTTTACATAACCATTTCCTGCAAGGTGCTTTCAAAATTTAAGATGATTTCAATGTTTCATTATTATAATACAAAATAAATGCTGAAATAAAAATAATCAGATACACATTTCCAGCTATAAAATAAATGTCATGGGGATGTAATGTATAGCATGGTGACTGTAGCTAACAATACTGAGTGGCATATTAAAAAGTCACTAAAAGAGCTGATCTTAGAAGTCTTCATTACACGCACAAAAAAAACGACAGAAAAATTCTGTAACCGTATGGTGATGGATGTTAACTAGACTTTTTGTGATGATTATGTCACAATGTATACAAATATCAAATCATGATGTTATACACCCAATACTAATATAATGTTATATGTCAATTTTACCTCAAAAAAATTTCTCATTGTGTCCTAGAACAAATTCCTAGATACAGAATTCATGGGTCAAAGGATATGTACATATTTGAGATCTGTAAAAATGATTGCCAAAGTTGAGGAAGTTGTTCTGATTTAAACTTTCATCAGCATTGTATGAGAATGATTTTATTACTATAAATCTGCCAACATTGGGAGTTATAATTCACAAATATTTTTGCCAACTTGACAGATACTTTAATTTGCTTAAATAATTCTTCATGTGTTTATTATCAATTTTTATATCTTATTTTGAGAATTGCCTAAGTGCATGATTGCAATGAACACGGGATGTTTTGCTTTTCTTTATTGATTTAAAAGTTATATTTATTTAATAAATTTATTAGCTCTTTATCATATATATGGCAAATTTTTTAAATGTTTCTATATTGTAATTTTGTGATGTTTTGATATAAAATAACTTCAGATTCATATGTAGTCAAATTATCACTTTTTTCTTTTCCATTTTCCACAGTCACCAATACCCATTGTCAAATTTAGACATTATTATAACTGCAGTACCTGCACAGATCTAATTTCAAGCATACTTCCCTTTTCAACTTTCCAGCTCACTCCCTCTAATGCTCCAACTCTAGTAATTCTCCTTCCCTACAGGACTTTCTCTCCATCAGTCCCTTTACCTTTCTCTCTCCTTCAAGTCCTGATTTCCCTCCTTATCCAGCAAAAAGCACATCAAGACCATAACCCCCCAGAACACATCGTAACCTCCCTCGACCTCTTATTCTACCTTTGGCCTATTCAAAAAAACCTCTTGATTGGATTCAACTCTAGACTGTGGCCACAAGACTCAATGTGATGGGAGAAAAATATGGCCATGTTGACTGGTTTCCCAATAAATCAATGACCACCAACCTCAACTGGGACTTTTCACTGCAGTCATATTATAGTTCCTTAAACTGTTAATATGCTTCTCCCCTCCAAACTACCAGCGATGACCTTGATTGCTATTTCACTAAGGAAATAGAAGTAATCGACAGAGGATCCATGTTCCCTAACTATCACAAGGAACACTCTGCCAAACCTCTGTTCCAATGAATGTCTTGTCCTTGTTCCTATGAAAGGATGATGTTACATTTAGTTTCTTCATCCCAGTTCCTCTCCCCTGATGATTACTTAATTCCAGAAACAGCTTCCTCTGGATACCGCAGTGTAATTGCATCTAAGTGGTTATTGTCCAGGGACCAGATCAGACTTGTGAATCTGCAGAGAATTCAGCATGCCTTCAGAGGGTACTACGTGGTCACAGGGCTTGCTTCTCTACCACATTGAGATGACCCAAGCCCCTCAATCCTTCTATAGATTCAGACAAAATACAGGAGACAACCCAAGGATGGGGGAGTATTGAAAGACACCCTTTCCCCATCAGAGTCTGAGTCACCAGTTAAAAACTATATCAGGGCTTCCCTGGTGGTTGAGTGGTTGAGAATCTGCCTGCCAGTGCAGGGGACACGGGTTCGAGCCCTGGTCTGGGAGGATCCCATATGCCGCGGAGCAACTGGGCCCTTGAGCCACAACTACTGAGCCTGCGCGTCCGGAGCCTGTGTTCCGCAAAAAGAGAGGACGCGACAGTGAGGCACGCGCACCGCGATGAAGAGTGGCTCCCGCTCGCCGCAACCTTGTCCTTGTTCCTATGAAAGGATGATGTTACATTTAGTTTCTTCATCCCAGTTCCTCTCCCCTGATGATTACTTAATTCCAGAAACAGCTTCCTCTGGATACCGCAGTGTAATTGCATCTAAGTGGTTATTGTCCAGGGACCAGATCAGACTTGTGAATCTGCAGAGAATTCAGCATGCCTTCAGAGGGTACTACGTGGTCACAGGGCTTGCTTCTCTACCACATTGAGATGACCCAAGCCCCTCAATCCTTCTATAGATTCAGACAAAATACAGGAGACAACCCAAGGATGGGGGAGTATTGAAAGACACCCTTTCCCCATCAGAGTCTGAGTCACCAGTTAAAAACTATATCAGGGCTTCCCTGGTGGTTGAGTGGTTGAGAATCTGCCTGCCAGTGCAGGGGACACGGGTTCGAGCCCTGGTCTGGGAGGATCCCATATGCCGCGGAGCAACTGGGCCCTTGAGCCACAACTACTGAGCCTGCGCGTCCGGAGCCTGTGTTCCGCAAAAAGAGAGGACGCGACAGTGAGGCACGCGCACCGCGATGAAGAGTGGCTCCCGCTCGCCGCAACTAGAGAAAGCCCTCGCACAGAAAGGAAGACCCAACACAGCCAAAAATAATTAAGTTAATAAATTAATTTTAAAAAACATATCAAACAGAAGATACTATCATATCTTTTCAAAAAAACTTTTTGAAAGAGTCAAATTTTCTCTATTCTCTTCTACTTAGCTTGGTGTAGAAATTTTTTGTTAGCACTTTTGAATAGTATAATAACTTTTCAGCACACAAAATAAATTTCTAGTTAAAGATGTAGTTGAGTGCCATCTTTCTTATTCTGTCTGCACAGTATTAATATGAACTGGTAAATACAATGATGTAGGTGCCAAATTTCAGTGAACAGAAGAAGTAAAGCAATTCCACCAGTGTGTTAAATAGCTAGAAAATATTTCTGAAGAAATACCTGAATTCTGAAGTAGCAACTTTATTTCTGTAACAGTAAATTTGAGGCTATTGTCACACTTACTCAGAACAAAATCTGTTATACATATTCCTTAATACCCCTGATGAATTTCCTCTTGCAGAAGTACATATGACCTAGCAATACAGCTAGCATAGGAATCACACAGGGTCATTTGTAACAATAAATAAGAGGCAGAGAGACAGAAAAGTATATTTTGCTTACAGTAAATTAGAGTAACTAATCATCCACCTCTCCTTCTTTCCTTTAGGGTGTATTGAGGGTGGGTGGGAGGGGCGCTTACATTTTTCTTCTGAGCTAAGCCACGCCCTAGTCTCATCAGCCCATCCATACTGCTCTTAGCTGCATCATGGAAAAATTTTTACTTTATGACTGTTCACTGCCTGGAGTCTTCAGACCCAGGTCCCTAAATACATACGACTCTTCCCCAGAAGAAGGAGCAGAGAATCTGCTGTGGGGTAGAGTGCCTTCAATTTCCGACCTTGTCCCTTTCTTTACATCACCACCACTCAACCTATAATTTTTTCAGACTTTTCTCCAAATTTAGAGGCAGGATTGATTTGCCTGAGGATTCATCACCTTCTCATCACTACACCTTAATCAATCAAGAGATGAATGATTCCAAAGCTCCATGTGATTTGTCATTAAAACTCACGTCCTCCTCAATGTCACCGGGAGTGCTGGGCTTGGTCCTTCTACATCTCACCAGGGGACCTGGAATTCTTCTGATACCAGTGACAGCTCTCTACTTGTGTGGTTTATTCTCTGCAGAGTCTGGAAAATAACTGTAGACCCTCTTCACACTCCCCTCTCCTAAAGATAAGTATTCATTCTCACGGCAGCAGAGTTTAATACTATAGTCAAGAAAGAAAATTATCTTTCTAACTGCTTCATCATTTAAAGTATCCCCCACATGGTAGGAGTTCATCCACCTTGAAGAATGGGTGACGAAGGAGGTGCATAATGGAAACTTTTCATTTAAGCTTTCGAAAAATGATTGAGTTCATAAAATGAACATTTCGTAAGCACCAATAATCTACAGGCACAGGCTTCTAAAGCAGAAAACCTTGGTGCAAAGCTCTTGTCGAGTACACTCCCAACCTCCTGTCCTTGGTCCAGCACTCAGGATACCACATTGTAATTACCTGTTTACTTGCACGAATTTTCCTTCAGATTATGTGCATCCTGAAGGTGGGGATGTTCTTTTCTCTCTCTTGTCACCAGCATTTAGCACAGTGAGCATTACACAGTGTACATATTGTGTACACCATTAGCACATTTAGAGTAGTTGCTTAATATGTGTTTTTGAATGAATGATTATAAAACTCATAGCAAGATCATTGACATTTTAGAGAGAAAAACAGATATCTATCCACATAACTAGTTTAAAATTGTGTGGAGGGATAATATATTGAGAGGTTGTTTTGTGGTTTATTTTTGTTGCCATGGAGACAGAAAAGCATGCCAGGTACATTTGCCCCTTGGAAGAGCCCCAAGGTGTCTATATAGTCCTGTGTTCTGAATTCTAGGCTCCTTTTTAGTGGGATGGAAAACAAGAGTTCCTTTGTGTTTCTCAAAATTCCTTGATGATAATCCCTACACAGGTTGTATCTTGGAGGTTGAAGCCCACTGAGAAACTCACTCCAGGAATTGATTAAGTGGAATGTACTTGATCCAGGAGGGCAAGACCTGGGCTCCTCCCTCTCAGGGCCATGGGGAGGGATAGATGTGTCCAATGCCTGGGGAGGCTGCACCCTCAGCTATGGTCCCAGAGCTCAAGACATCTTCTTAGTGTGGAAGGTCTTTCTCAGTGAAGAGAAGACGATGCTTGTCTGCCCAATCTAAGTCCCTACAAGCAAGTCCCTTATAACCTCAGCAGTTCTCTAGTCATGGTTTATATTGGGATTGACTGGCAATTGAGGGCTTGCAACCAAAGTTAATGTGCTGCCAATTGTTCTAGAATAATCCAACCTCATGAACGACAGATGGACAGATGAAGTGATTGAGGACACAGCATTGAACAATTCATTTTTTCCAGGGACTTAAGTGTGGGAGGGAGGGATATGAAATTTAGAAGGAATCTGTAAGCGTTAATTAGAAATACAACACTTACTGTTCTCATATATGGTGCATATGCCAAGGACCTCACTGAGATAGCCTGAATCAGTGGGTCTCCAGTGGGCTCTATTATGTAGATATGGAAGAAGTTCTACAGGTGTGTTTGATGCACTAAAACAGGTGAGACACATAGGGATAGAGGTGGAATTATCAGGAAAGAATCATGGGACGTTAGCCAGAATCTAGATAGAACTGGATTTTGAAGAATGTTAAACAACTCGCTCAAAAGTTTGGATTCTGAATGGAGGGAATTATATCATCCTCTGTGTATTGCATATATTTTATTATATTGGCATGTGCCATTTTTGTATTGTATATTGTTACTCTTTTTTATCATTTATCAAAAGTGCCCTCCTTCCTTCCATCCTTCCTTCATTTAACAAACACATTTTGAGCACCTATCAGGGGTTAGACACAGATGTATGGATGTGGATATAAAATAAATAATCCCTGATTTCAGGAAGTTCTTAGTATGGTTCTCTTAATACTTTACTAGACTTTTAGTAAAAAGTGAACCATTACTTTACAATTTAGAATTTATATCAACCAATTACTTGTATAGGGAAGTGTAACCTATTTCCAGCAAAAATCCATATTTTCCCACAAAGACATTGAACATTTTTACTTCTGAAAGCAAAATTCTGCCTTTCACAGATATTTTAAGGAGGAAAATACTAACCTGATTAAATCAAAAGATCATTGTCATGAAATTCTAAATGAAACTTTAAAACTCTTACTACCCTGGCTGGCCTTTCTAATTTAAATATTTACTATGCATAATTAATATCTTTAAGAAATTTCACTCTTATTAGGCTCTTAAAGAGTGGTGTATTAACTATATTACTAATAATACTTTTTGATTTTAAAATCTATTTTATATGACATTAAAGAAGCTACACAGCAACTTTTAAAAATTAAAAAAAAAAGAGTAGTGTTTGAAGTAGTTTTTGACAGTGATTGTTCTATATAACCTGATATATTCAGTGTGTGTGTGTGTGTGTGTGTGTGTGTGTGTGTGTGTGTGCGTGCGAGGACACACACTTCCAGGTAGAATTACGGTTTCAAATAATTAAGGCTTTAGATTCGGACCTCAGAAAATAACTGTTCTATATTCTGACACTTCCTCCTGTGGTAGGTTAATCTTCTATAACTTCATTTTGAAAAGTTGTGTTATGGTTATTCCAAAACTCCTTCACATAGAAATATCTCAAAAGAATAAAACATTAATCATGAGGAACTGAAAGAACACATTTCTTCCCTCATGAACATGTTGGTCAGTCATGAAAAAGCCAAAGAAATATATTTCGTAAAATGCTGAAATAAAATATGGAAAATGTGTGAGACTAAAACTACCACACAATTGAAGGTAAATGCCCCCCATTTCTTTGTATCATGAGCATGACCTTTAGTGTACAGAAGATACCTGTATTGATGGTGGTTTTCCCGCAGGAAGGAACACTGTGTGGCCTGTGTTCTACTTGACGAGAAGCACCAGAGGCCTTCCCAGATGTTCCACAGCCCAAGCCCAGCAGCGGACTGACATCAGATGTGCGGGCAAGGCCACCTGCTGGCTCCACTCCTGGCTCCATGGGAGATTTGCATTCCTGTGGCCTGTTGCTCTGCAGGACCCCTCTCAGCACCTCCCAGTCCCCTAGCCTGGTTAATACCATGGATGCCTTCCAGCCATGAAGTCTCTTTTCTGTATTAACATCAGCTCACAAGAGTGAGGGGTTCTTGCCATGATTTCTTTGCTTAGAGTATGATGTTTTTACTTCATTGAGGCCACATAAGAGGAAATGCTTTTCTATGGGCTGGATTAAGAAAAAATAAATGTCTTCTTGCCTAAAATCATGAACAGATAGTTTGTTCTTTTGTGAAAATAATGCTCCTTATTTTAATTTGCAAATAGTGTGTTAGACCAAAAATATAAATCTTGACAATATTAATATCCATAAAATGTTTCAATTTTATTGCTTATATATATGTATATATATATATATATTTTTTTTTTTTTTTCGCCAACAGAGTAAGTCACTTGAGTGTGTTGAGATCAGACAGCAAAGGTGGTGATGGGATTCCTCTATAAACCTAAGACATTTCAGGTTTCAGAGAGGAGACATTGCAGGTGGCAACAGAGGTGAGAGGATGATTCATAACACCGCAGTGCAGAGTGTACTGAGAACACAATGAGAAAGAGGACGCTGTCATCAAAGGAACTTGCCAAAGAGTGGATTTTTAAATTCTTTAAGAACAGAAAAGCTAATGGGAATGTATGTAGGTAGATTTGGTGCATTGCCCATGAGAAATTGAAACAACGGCTTACACCAAGCAATAATGTCAGAGGTACTGACATTATTTATAAGATGCATCTTTATTGTTTCTGTTAAATAGTTAAGGCTTCATATTAAAATGGAAAATTTATATCTACTTCTGTACTTATAGATTAAAATACAATATGTCTGATTCTTAAACTACCTAAAGCATTTTGTGTATAACTTTCTGTGTTTAAGGTACAATTATTTAAATTGAATCAACATTTTTTAAGATACAACAAGTAATTCATAAGGGAAAGCTTTCACTTTTTTGAGGTTTTCTAATGTGTCAATAGGTTTCCATATACAAGCCACTTACCATGGATTGAGAATTCATAGATGATAAAAGACGGAATTTCCACACAGCATTTACACCTAGTTGGACCTTAATTTTAAATAATGTCATCTGTGACCTAAACAATCATAGGTGTTCTAATAGAAGCATGGTGTAATAAATTTAATCCTTTAAAATATGTTTATAGTATTGTTTTTAAAATAATCACTGCGATTTTTTCCAAAGATAACTCATTGAACTTTACCTATAATGGGGTAATTTTAAAATTTTTAATATAATTAAAAATGTTATGTTATTATTTATATTTATCCCATAGAATACTATGATATTTTTATTTTTTTATTTTTAACATGTTTATTAGAGTATAATTGCTTTACAATGGTGTGTGAGTTGCTGCTTTATAACAAAGTGAATCAGTTATACATATATATATGTCCCCATATCTATTCCCTCTTGCATCTCCCTCCCTCCCACCCCTCTAGGTGGTCACAAAGCACTAAGCTGATCTCCCTGTGCTATGCAGCTGCTTCCCACTAGCTATCTATTTTAAGTTTGGTAGTGTATAGATATCCATGCCACTCTCTCACTTTGTCCCAGCTTACCCTTCTTGCTCCCCGAATCCTCAAGTCCATTCTCTAGTAGGTCTGCATCTTTATTCCCATCTTGCCCCTAGGTTCTTCTGACCATTATTTTATTTTATTTAGATTCCATATATATGTGTTAGCATACCATATTTGTTTTTCTCTTTCTGACTTACTTCACTCTGTATGACAGACTCTAGGTCTTTCCACCTCACTACAAATAACTCAGTTTCTATCCTTTTTATGGCTAAGTAATATTCCATTGTATATATATGCCATATCTTCTTTATCCATTCATCTGTTGATGGACACTTAGGTTGCTTCCATGCCCTGGCTATTGTAAATAGACCGGCAATGAACATTTCGGTACATGATAGAGCTGCAGTGAACATTGTGGTACATGACTCTTTTTGAATTATGGTTTTCTCAGGGTATATGCCCAGTAGTGGGATTGCTGGGTCGTATGGTAGTTCTATTTTTAGTTTTTTAAGGAACCTCCATACTGTTCTCCATACTGGCTGTATCAATTTACATTCCCACCAACAGTGCAAGAGGGTTCCCTTCTCTCCACAAACTCTCCAACATTTGTTGTTTGTAGATGTTTTGATGATGGCCATCCTGACCGGTGTGAGATGATATCTCATTGTAGTTTTGATTTGCATTTCTCTAATGATTAAAGATGTTGAGCATTCTTTCATGTGTTTGTTGGCAATCTGTATATCTTCTTTGAAGAAATGTCCATTTCAGTCTTCTGTCCATTTTTGGATTGGGTTGTTTGGGTTTTTAATATTGAGCTGCTTGTAAATTTTGGAGATTAATCCTTTGTCAGTTGCTTCATTTGCAACTATTTTCTCCCATTCTGAGGTTTGTCTTTTCGACTTGTTTATGGTTTCCTTTGCTGTGCAAAAGCTTTTAAGTTTCATTAGGTCCCATTTGTTTATTTTTGTTTTTATTTCCATTTCTCTAGGAGGTGGGTCAAAAAGGATCTTGCTGTGATTTATGTCATAGAGTGTTCTGCCTATGTTTTCCTCTAAGAGTTTGATGGTGTCTGATCTTACATTTAGATCTTTAATCCATTTTGAGTTTACTTTTGTGTATGGTGTTAGGGAGTGTTCTAATTTCATTCTTTTACATGTAGCTGTTCACTTTTCCCAGCACCACTTACTGAAGAGGCTGTCTTTTCTCCACTGCACTTTCTTGCCTCCTTTACCAAAGATAAGGTGACCATATGTGTGTGGGTCTATCTCTGGGCTTTCTATCCTGTTTCATTGATCTATATTTCTGTTTTTGTTCCAGTACCATACTGTCTTGATTGCTGTAGCTTTGTAGTATAGTCTGAAGTCAGGCAGCCTGATTCCTCCAGGTCCTTTTTCATTCTCAAGATTGCTTTGGATATTCGGGGTCTTTTATGTTTCCATACAATTTGCAAAATTTTTTGTTCTAGTTCTGTGAAAAATGCCAGTGGTAGTTGGATAGGGATTGCACTGAATCTGTAGATTGTTTTGGGTAGTAGAGTCATTTTCACAACGTTGATTCTTCCAATCCAAGGACATGGTATATCTCTCCATCTATTTGTATCACTTTTAATTTCTTTCAACAGTGTCTTATAATTTTCTGTATACAGGTCTTTTGTCTCCTTAGGTAGGTTTATTCCTAGATATTTTATTCTTTTTGTTGCCATGGTAAATGGGAGTGTTTTCTTAATTTCACTTTCAGATTTCTCATCATTGGTGTATAAGAATGCAAGAGATTTCTGTGCATTAATTTTGTATCCTGCTACTTTACCAAATTCATTGATTAGCTCTACTAGTTTTCTGGTAGCATCCTTAGGATTCTCTATGTATAGAATCATGTCATCTGGAAACAGTGACAGGATTACTTCTTCTTTTCAAAATTGGGTTCCTTTTATTTCTTTTTCTTCTCTGATTGCTGTGGCTAGAACTTCCAAAACTATGTTGAATAAGAGTGGTGAGAGTGGGCAACCTTGTCTTGTTCCTGATCTTAGTGGAAATGGTTTCAGTTTTTCACCATTGAGAACAATGCTGGCTGTGGGTTTGTCATATATGGCCTTTATTATGTTGAGGAAAGTTCCCTCTATGCCTACTTTCTGCAGGGTTTTTATCATAAATGGGTGTTGAATTTTGTCAAAAGCTTTCTCTGCATCTATTGAGATGATCATATGGTTTTTCTCCTTCAGTTTGTTAATAATGGTGTATCACGATGGATTTGCGTATATTGAAGAATCCTAGCGTTCTTCAGATAATCCTCAGTTGATCATAGTGTATGATCCTTTTATGTGCTGTTTGCTAGCATTTTGTTGAGGATTTTTGCATCTATGTTCATCAGTGATATTGGCCTGTAGTTTTCTTTGTGACATCTTTGTCTGGTTTTGGTATCAGAGTGATGGTGGCCTCGTAGAATGAGTTTGGGAGTTTTCCTCCCTCTGCTATATTTTGGAAGAGTTTGAGAAGGATAGGTGATAACTCTTCTCTAAATGTTTGATAGAATTCGCCTGTGAAGCCATCTGGTCCTGGGCTTTTGTTTGTTGGAAGAATTTTAACCACATTTTCAATTTCAGTGCTTGTGATTGGTCTGTT
>NC_041231.1:66383895-66395616 GCF_002837175.3 Physeter macrocephalus
CTTTTTTTCTTGATGAGTCTGGCTAACGGTTTATCAATTTTGTTTACCTTCTCAAAGAACCAGCTTTTAGTTTTATTGATCTTTGCTAAAGTTTCCTTCATTTTTTTTTCATTTATTTCTGATCTGATCTTTATGATTTCTTTCCTTCTGCTAACTTTGGGGTTTTTTGTTTTTCTTTCTCTAATTGCTTTAGCTGTAAGCTTAGGTTGTTTATTTGAGTTGTTTCTTTTTACTTAAGGTAGGTTTCTATAGCTATAAATTTCCCTCTTAGAACTGCTTTTGCTGCATGCCATAGGTTTTGGGTCATTGTGTTTTCACTGTCATTTGTTTCTAGGTATTTTTTGATTTTCTCTGATTTTTTCCGTGATCTCTTGGTTATTATAGTGTGTTGTTTAGTCTCCATGTGTTTATATTTCTTACAGATTTTTTCCTGTAATTGATATCTAGTCTCATAACGTTGTGGTCAGAAAAGATACTTGATACAATTTCAATTTTCTGAAATTTACCAAGGCTTGACTTGTGGCCCAAGATATGATCTATCATGGAGAATGTTCCATGAGCACTTGAGAAGAATGTGTATTATGTTGTTTTTGGCTGGAATGTCCTATAAATATCAATTAAGTCCATCTTGTTTAATGTGTTATTTAAAGCTTGTGTTTCCCTATTTATTCTAATTTTGGATGATCTTTCCATTGGTGAAAGTGGGGTGTTAAAATTCCCTACCATGATTGTGTTACTGTCGATTTCCCCTTTTATGGCTGTTAGTATTTGCCTTATGTATTGATGTACTCCTATGTTGGGTACATAAATATTTACAATTATTATACCTTCTTCTTGGATTGATCCCTCAATAATTATGTAGTGTCCTTCTTTGTCTCTTTTAACAGTTTTTGTTTTAAAGTCTATTTTGTCTAATAGGAGAATTGCTACTCCATCTTTCTTTTGATTTCCATTAACATGGGATATCTTTTTCCATCCCCTCACTTTCAGTCTGTATGTGACCCTAAGTCTGAAGTGGGTGTCTTATAGACAGCATATATACGGGTCTTGTTTTTGTATCCATTCAGCCAGTCTCTGTCTTTTGGTTGGAGCATTTAATCCATTTACATTTAAGGTAAATATCGATATGTATGTTCCTACTACTATTTTCTTAATTGTTTTGGGTTTGTTATTGTAGGTCTTTTCCTTCTCTTGTGTTTCTTGCCTAGAGTAGTTCCTTTAGCATTTGTTGTAAAACTTGTTTGTTGATGCTGAATTCTCTTAGCTTTTGATTGTCTGTAAAGGTTCTAATTTCTCTGTCAAATCTGAATGAGATCCTGCAGGGTAGAGTAATCTTGGTTGTAGGTTTTTCTCTATCATCACTTTAAACATGTCCTGCCACTCCCTTCTGGCTTGCAGAGTTCCTGCTGAAAGATCAGCTGCTAACCTTATGGGGATTCCCTTATGTGTTACTTGTTGTTTTTCCCTTGCTCCTTTTAATATTTGTTCTTTGTATTTAATTTTTGATAGTTTGATTAATAGTGTCTTGGCATGTTTCTCCTTGGAGTTATCCTGTATGGGACTCTCTGTGCTTCCTGGACTTGATTAACTATTTCCTTTCCCATATTAGGGAAGTTTTCAACTATAATCTCTTCAAATATTTTCTCATTCCCTTTCTTCTTCTCTTCTTCTACTGAGACCCCTATAATTCTAATGTTGTTGTGTTTAATGTTGTCCCAGAGGTCTCTGAGACTGTCCTCAATTCTTCTCATTCATTTTTCTTTATTCTGCTCTGCAGTAGTTATTTCCACTATTTTATCTTTCAGGTCACTTATGTTCCACAGCAGTGAATTCCACCATTCTATCTTCCAGGTCACTTATCCGTTCTTCTGCCTCAGTTATTCTGCTATTGATCCTTTCTAGAGAATTTTAAATTTCATTTATTTTGTTGTTCATCTCTGTTTGTTTTCTCTTTAGTTCTTCTAGGTCCTTCTTAAACATTTCTTGTATTTTCTCCATTCTATTTCCAAGATTTTCGATCATCTTTACTATCATTATTCTGAATTGTTTTTCAGGTAGACTGCCTCTTTCCTCTTCATTTGTTTGGTCTGGTGGGTTTTTGCCTTGCTCCTTCATCTGCTATGTGTTTCTCTGTCTTCTCACTTTGCTTATCTTACTGTGTTTGGGGTCTTCTTTTCGCAGGCTGTAGGTTCGTAGATTCCATTGTTTTTGGTGTCTGTCCCCAGTGGTTAAGGTTTTTTCAGTGGGTTGTGTAGGCTTCCTGGTGGAGGGGACTAGTGTCTGTGTTCTGGTGGATGAGGCTGGATCTTGTCTTTGTGGTGGGCAGGTCCCATCTGGTGGTGTGTTTTGGCGTGCCTGTGGCCTTATTATGATTTTAGGCAGCTTCTGTGCTAATGGATGGGGTTGTGCTCCTGTCTTGCTAGTTGTTTGGCATAGGGTGTCCTGCACCATAGCTTGTTGGTCATTGAGTGCAGCTGGGTCTTGGTGTTGAGATGGAGATCTCTGGGAGATTTTCACCCTTTGATATTACGTGGAGCTGGGAGGTCTCTTGTGGACCAGTGTCCTGAACTTGGCTCTTCCTCCTCAGTGGCACAGCCCTGACGTCTGGCTGGAGCATCAAGAGCATGTCCTCCACACGGCTCAGAATAAAAGGGAGAAGAGAAATAAATAAATAAAATAAAATAGGTAAAATAGAGTAAAACAGTTATTAAAATAAAAAAAATAATTTTTAAGAAAAAAAAATTTTTAAGTAAGATAAAAGCAAAAACGGACAGACAGAAGCCTAGGACAAATGGTAAAAGCAAAGCTATGCAGACAAAATCACACACTGAAGCATACACTTACACACTCACAAAAAGAGAAAAAGGGAAAAAATATATATATATCGTTGCTCCCAAAGTCCACCTCCTCAATTTGGGAGGATTCGTTGCCTATTCATGTATTCCACAGATGCACGGTACATCAAGTTGTTTGTGGAGCTTTAATCTGCTTCGTCTGAGGCTGCTGGGAGAAATTTCCCTTTTTCTTCTTTGTTCGCACAGCTCCAGGGGTTCACCTTTGGATATGTACCGGCCTCTGCGTGTAGGTCACCTGAGGGTGTCTTTTTTTCGCTCAGACAGGATGGGGTTAAAGGAGCAGCTGATTCAGGGGCTCTGGCTCACTTAGGCTCTTCTTTGTTCGCACAGCTCCAGGGGTTCACCTTTGGATATGTACCGGCCTCTGCGTGTAGGTCACCTGAGGGTGTCTTTTTTTCGCTCAGACAGGATGGGGTTAAAGGAGCAGCTGATTCAGGGGCTCTGGCTCACTCAGGCTGGGGGGAGGGAGGGTACGGAATGCGGGGCGAGCCTGCAACTGCAGAGGCTGGCGTGACGTTGCACCAGCCTACGGCGCGCCATGCATTCTCCCGGGGAAGTTGTTCCTAGATCACGGGACCCTGGCAGTGGTGGGCTGCACAGGCTCCTGGGAGGGGAGGTGTGGATAGTGACTTGTGCTTGCACACAGGCTTCTTGGTGGTGGCAGCAGCAACCTTAGCATCTCATGCCCATCTCTGGGGTCCGCACTGATAGTCACAGCTCGCGCCCGTCTCTGGAGTTCCTTTAAGCGGCGCTCTTAATTCCCTCTCCTTGCGCACCAGGAAACAAAGAGGCAAGAAAAAGTCTCTTGCTGCTTCGGCAGCTCCAGAGATTTTCCTGGACTCCCTCCTGGCTAGCTGTGGTGCACTAGCCCCCTTCAGTCTGTGTTCATGCAGCCAATCCCAGTACTCTCCCTGGGATAGACCGAAACCGAGCCTCAGCTCCCAGCCCCCACCTGTCCCAGCGGGTGAGCAGACAAGCCTCTTGGGCTGGTGAGTGCCGGTGGGCACTGATTCTCTGTGCAGGAATCTCTCCACTTTGCCCTCCACAACCCTGTTGCTGCGCTCTCCTCTGTGGCTCCAAAGCTTGCCACCTCCGCCACCAGCAGTCTCTGCCCCAAAGGGGCTTCCTAGTGTGTGGAAACCTTTCCTCCTTCACAGCTCCCATCCACTGGTGCAGGTCCCATCCCTATTCTTTGTCCCTGTTTTTTCTTTTTTCTGTTGCCCTATCCAGGTACGTGAGGAGTTTCTTGCCTTTTGGGAGGTCTGAGGTCTTCTGCCAGCGTTCAGTAGGTGTTCTGTAGGAGTTGTTCCACATGTAGATGTATTTCTGATGTGTTTGTGGGGAGGAAGGTGATCTCTGCATCTTAATCTTCTGCCATCTTGAAGCTCCTCCCTCTATATTTTTAATAGTCAAATTTATTTTTCAACAGCTTGTACACTTATTCGGATTAAGAATTATTTTTAAAATATTAGCAAATTGAATATAACAACATATAAGAAGGATCATACACCATGATTACATGGGATTTATTCCAAGGAGGCCAGGATCATTCAATATCCTCAAATCAATCAATGTGATACACCACATTAACAAAAGGAAGGATAAAAACCACATGATCTTCTCAATAAATGCAGAAAAAGCATTTGACATAATTCAACATCCATTCATGACAAACTCTTATCAAAGTTGGTATATAGGGAATATATCTGAACATAATAAAGGCCATTTATGACAAACCCACTGCTAACATCATATTCAATGGTGAAAAGCTAATAGCTTTTCCTCTAAAATCAGGAATAAGACAAAGATGCCCACTCTCACCACTTCTACCTAGCATAGTATTAGAAGTCCTAACCATAGCAGTCTGACAAGAAAAAGAAATAAAATGCATCCAGATTGGAAGGAAAGAAGTAAAACTGTCACTTTACAGATGACATTTCCAAGGATAGAGAATTGGCTAAACAAATCATGACCTAACAACACAGTGGGATAATTTGCAACATCCTTAAACTTCAATTGTTTCATTTGAATGATTGGGATAACACCTACCCTTGAAGTTGTTGTGAGGATTCTATGAGGTTATATAAGTAAAATATTGAGCACAGTGCCTGGGACAAAGCCACCTTCCATCTTATAAATTCATGTATAGATGAATAGAAATATATTTGGAAGTATATAAAAGTAGGTGTAGATTATGGTTGACTTTGAATAGTTTTATGACTGTAATATTCTTCTTGTATTGGCCAATTTTCTTATATTTATGATAGAACTGTGATATTTATTTTACTTTTTACATTAGTAATTTGGACAACAGCAATGACAACAGTAATTGAATGGAATAAATAAACCCATAATAAAGAAATTAAAGCAAAGGATCTGTTATTTAGAAAGATTATCTTACCCAAGCCCTTCCTTCTTTTTCCCATTTTTCAATTTATTCCACCTGCTCTTATAATGAATTAATATTTTTAACATGTATAAATTTTCATTTTATTTTATTTCTACTGAGTTTATATATCTTATTACTCTGGCATACACATACATATTGATTTATAAATTATTTTATAAATTAATATGACTAATATAAATAGGGAAAACAATAACATTTGAATGACAATGAAATTGAAAAGATCAAACAAGTATAAAATCTTTCAAAACCAACAAAAATTCTGGATAAAATGTCAAAAGAGATTATAAAACTTCTCAGTGATGTTTCAAAGGAAGTACTTTGTGGGATTCATTTCTTACCAAATAATCATTTTGCCAAAAAACCTTATCTAATTAAATAGTTTCTTCTAAATTTCTTTCAACTGAATTGCATGTCCTTATTTTGAAGCTGAAGAACATGAAACAGGGTAGTCAAGAGATTTGTGTCATAGGTTAAATCAGAATGCATGCTTAATTCCAAATCTTGAGCATTGTATTAATAAAAATGTGCAGTTTTTCTAAAGCAGTGGAAAGCACTGAAGGTTTTATTGGACAGGAGAGCAACATCATAAATGTGATCTTTAAGCAAAATCACCATTGGCATTGTGGTCAATGGACTGAAAGGGACAGAGTTAGTTGAGCTGAAAACCAGTCTTGACGAGCAAAGACTCATTTGTGTTTTGCTTTATGTGTGAGACTCTAGTTTCAGGCTTGGTTTAATGCAACAGGGCATTCTTCCTGGAAAAGTTGTTTTCACACCCGAGGGCTTTCCCAGAGGTACTTACAAACTTTCTAGCATCATTACACAAGGACACCATCCAAAGAAAGGCATTCTCTTTCCCATTGATCTGTTTCATATGTTTGGATATTGACTACAGAGGTATGAGGGGTTTTACTTGAAAAACAAGACAACTGCTGCTAAAACTCACTTGAAAAAAATCGCGGTTCTGTAGACCCTGTAGTGTGTAGGTAGATAGTCTTCAGTTCCATTATTTCATCATTTTTATTGGAAGATTTCATTTTGAAACCACCTGCTTAATATCTATCTTGAAGATATTGCAACATTGCTCCTTATTATAGCATGTTTCATTTTGGCTATTATCTGCTTAGAGTGGGAACTTAGTCTTTTTTTTTTTTTTTTTTTTTTGGTGCGCGGGGGTCTCACTGTTGTGGCGTCTCCCATTGCGCAGCACAGGCTCCGGACGCGCAGGGTCCGAACGCGCACGCTCAGCGGCCATGGCTCACGGTCCAAGCAGCTCCGCGGCATGTGGGATCTTCCCGGACCAGGGCACAAACCCGTGTCCCCTGCATCGGCAGGCGGACTCTCAACCACTGCGCCACCAGGGAAGCCCTGCACTGAAATCTTTGAGGGAAACCCAAGGTGAGACAAAAATCCCAGGGAGCAATATTAGGCAAGAGGGGAAGTGACGCAGGGAAGAGAGGAAGTAGTATGTGTGTTTATGAGCACACTGGGGACCACACGGACCTGTGTAGAAACTGTCTCAGAGGCTGAGTTTGTTGGGCATTTATCAGCCAGTTACCATCATCATTGGTGGTATCTGTGCCTGTGGCTTTAACACCTCAGTACTTCAGTCCACTCTGCGCATGGGCAGAACCTGCCCCTGAGACCGCGCCAAGGCAGAGTAACGGGTTGGCAGAAAGGGTAGTCTGCATGCCCAGGCAGAGTGAGTGCCGGGGGGAAATGGTCGAAGACCACAGCATAAGGTACAATGTTCTTTCCTCTGCCTTTTGTTCATCTTCAGCCTGCACAACTCATGCCATCTGTGGTTCTCTTGAAGATTTAAGATTTGCAGCTTTTCTCACCATAACACCTGTTTTCTTACCTCAACACCATCGCTCACGCTGTGCCCTTTGCTTGAAATATCCTCCGTTCCCTAAGGTCCACCCTACTGCCCCGCTGAACTATAACTCTTCTTTCAAATCTCAGTTCAGCTGCCGCTTCCTCTTGGAAGCATTCCCAGCCTCCCTCAGGCAAAGTTGCGTTGGCGTCGAAGCCCACTTAATACCCTGGACATATTTCTGGTATAGAGCTTCTTGTGCTGCTGTTGTTACATTTGCTTTCCTTGCCTATCTCCCTGAAGGAACTTGGAGCAATTTGAGGGGAAGGATTTCTCCTATTCATCTTTATTTCTTAAGAACATAGCATGGGGCCTGGCATTGGGTAAAGAATCAAAGGGTGTTGAATGAATAAACAAATGAATATCATCTACTGTAGCTCAGATTGTTTTTCAACGTCTCATAGCCAGCCAGTAGCAAAGCTGGGGGTAAAATTCATGTTTTTTAACGCCCAGTCTTGGAGGAAGTGGCTTTTATCTTAGGTAATTAGAAGGCAAAAAACATGAGTGTCCTGGATGCCACATACGAAGAATTCTCTCAGTGTTGTCTTGTTTACTTTGGTTTTCCAGACCGTGAGGGTTGTCCTGCTGACCTGGAGAACTTTGATTTCAGGGCCAGACTTGGAGTGGGTGTTGGAGGATCTTGGAAGATGTACAGTGGTTTTTCTTCTTAGACGTTCTGGCAGGAAGAAACTGGTGGAATGGAGCTGTATTAAGGGAAAATGATGGTTACTTTTCCGAACTGTCATTGGTACTTCACTGTTCAGAAGGCCCTTTCAGTGCTTTCATGAGTGTGGCTAGCTCATTGTTTGTGCTTCACATTTTTAGCATGCAAATTTCTTTCCAAATAAGCTCAGCAGAGCCTCAGAGTAACTAGTTTAATTTGCTTTCACGCAAATGCCTTATATGTTACTTTTGTCATCACCCACAATAATGATCTTTCTGGGTACTCCTTTAGGGTTCACCAAGAAAATCCAGAGTTGCTGAACCACCACTTTTCCTTCAACATGGTTCCTCGTTCTTTGAGGGTCAGCCACCAGGTGAGCTGAGTTTTACACTGGCCCAGAGTTTTATAAAAGCGCTCCCAGGCCTGGCTCGGAATGAAACAGTGATTTTCTGCTTAACAGCCCAAAGATTTGGGTGGCAGGCAAGGTTGAGGTAGGGGTTAATCAGGGTAGGCTCACTGGTGGGCCGCCAAGGGGCTGCAAGGTGAACATTCATCATGGCCAGGTGACTGAGGTCAAGGTCTGACCCTTGGCTCTACTGCTTTAGAAACCTGGTTTGTCAAGGAGGCGGCATGCGGGATCTTCCCGGACCGGGGCACGAACCCGTGTCCCCTGCATTGGCAGGCGGATTCTCAACCACTGCGCCACCAGGGAAGCCTGGGAACTTAGTCTTTTGAGATACAAGTCCTCATTAGAAATTTAGTAAGGGAAAATATGTAACCTCTTTATTACAATCTATTCTGTGAAACGAAAGCAGGTGCTATTAAGACCTTCAGTGTTAAGCTAATGTGGATTGAGAAGCAGTGTTAATCACAGTGTGATCTCTGTACAAGCAACATGGGTATCTCATTGCAGCCCAAGCCTCCTAAATCAGAGCCTGCGTGTTAACGTGATGCCCACGTGACCCTGAGCCAATTAGAGTTTAATAACAGCACTGTAGAGAACACACGAGGCACCTAAGCCCAGCGAGTGAGATGCATGGGTGTGTACTGGTCATGTGGGTATTCATAGGAGAAACTACACCCAACTTATCATACAAAATACAAATAAATATTTAATAATATTTATGTGTTGGGGATCTGTCCACTCTCTTCCTTTTCTCCTTTTCCCCCATCTCATTTGTTTCCTAACTAGTTAATACAGAGAATTCTGGCGAAGCCTTGTGCTTTTTTTCAGACTCGTACTTTCCAAGGACAGAAACAAACTGAAACGTCAATAAGATGATTGTTTTTGTAAATGATAGAAAACTAGTTTTTTTTTAAACTAAATGACAATGAATGAGATCGCATCCCATCAAAACAGCCACCTTCTCTTTGTGGCTTCTCTTCTTTTTTTAATCAGTTATCCATATACATATGTTCCCATATCTCTTCCCTCTTGTGTCTCCCTCCCTCCCCCCCTCCCTATCCCACCCCTCTCATGGTCACAAAGCACAGAGGTGATCTCCCTGTGCTATGCGGCAGCTTCCCACTAGCTATCTAATTTACATTTGGTAGTGCATATATGTCCCTGCCACTCTCTCACTTCGTCACAGCTTACCCTTTCCCCTCCCCATGTCCTCAAGTCCATGCTCTAGTAGGTCTGTGTTTTATTCCCGTCCTACCACTAATCTCTTCATGACATTTTTTTTTCTTAGATTCCATATATATGTGTTAGCATACGGTATTTGTTTTTCTCCTCTTGATTTACTTCACTCTGTATGACAGACTCCAGTTCTATCCATCTCATTACAAATAACTCCGTTTCATTTCTTTTTGTGGCTGAGTAATATTCCATCGTATATATGTGCCACATCTTCTTTATCCATTCATCTGTTGATGGACACTTAGGTTGCTTCCATGTCCTGGCTATTGTAAATAGAGCTGCAATGAACATTTTGGTACATGACTCTTTTTGAATTATGGTTTTCTCAGGGTATATGCCCAGTAGCAGGATTGCTGGGTCATATGGTAGTCTATTTGTAGTTCTTTAAGGAACCTCCACACTGTTCTCCATAGTGGCTGTATCAATTTACATTCCCACCAGCAGTGCAAGAGTGTTCCCTTTTCTGCACACCCTCTCCAGCATTTATTGTTTCTAGAGTTTTTGATGATGGCCATTCTGACCGGTGTGAGATGATATCTCATTGTAGTTTGGGCTTCTCTTCTTTTTTCCTCAGTATCACTAAGCAGGTCAGATGTTACAAGCTCTATACCTGACAATGCAGGTCCGTTTTACTATTACCTCACTTCTAGCCTTTGCACATAGTTTGGTCCCCTTAAGACCATAAATCATAAATAAATTTTTAATTTATCCCCTGTGTTTCCTTTTATTCCACACGCCATTTTTCTGGTGTGTATAATAATATGCAATGGGGCTCTACAGCTTGTGCCATTGGTCTTTTCCTGTCCTTGGTAAATTCAAAAGTCTTTGCAGCTATATCTCCATTTTTAATCTAGGTGAAGAATAATGATAAAGGATTTAGAAGAGAAAGGCAAGGATATACCTGGAATGACCTTTCCAGAGTAAATATATTGGCCCATGCCAAATATTTAAATCCCTATTTAATATTATTGTAATAGGGAAAAACAAATCTGGCTTTATATTAGATCTGTTCCTTTTATTTTAACCCTTGTGCTTTGTTGCCTGTGTTTAGTCATGCTGGCTCTGCACCTTTTGTAAAAGAATGTTGCCTATAGCCTGAAATATACAGGATAGCCTGTTCTCAGGGCTCTGACCTTTAAGAGTCCATTCATAGAGAGATAAAAAGTTGCAGAACAGAGTATAACATTTGTCTTGTTGGAGGTTTACAGGAACATCATGACCTGAGCTATGGGGACAGCTGCAAGAACAAAGGATTCTGACTCCAGGAAGTTTGTAACAACCAGCCATGCCCCTCCCTCACCTTGCCTTTAAAAGGACTTTGCTGAAACCCTTCTGAGAGTTAGGGGCTTTTGAACACAAGCCACCGTCTCCTTGCATGGCCCTGCATAAACCTTTCCCTGCTCCAAACTCGGACGTTTTGGTTTGTTTGACCTCACTGTGCATCAGGATAATGTCAGATAATGTCAGTAACATTATCTCAGCCATAGCTCTTGTCTCTCAAAATACCATCTATCATGAGGTGATGTCCTGACCCAGAGAGGTTAATAATTCTTCACATGAGGTAGCTTTCTGGCTGTTAACATACCATGTAGGTGTTTTCAGCATGGCGTTGTAGGAAGATTCTGGGGCCTGGGGTGTGTCCTTGAGTCTAGTCTGTGGCACAAGGACACAGTCTCACTGAGTGCCTGCAGATAAGTCATCATCATCATCAATACCACCATCATTGTCAGACCCTAATATTAGGTTCTTTCACATGACAGGTGGAAGAACTGAGTCAGCCAAGATGTCTAAAATATATGCTTCCTATCATTACCTATGGGATAAATGTGAGAATGAGACAAGATGCATGTGAACAGCCATGGAAAGAAAGCATTGCCACTGTGATATTATCATTTGAAGGTTGCTTCACACTTACTCTCAATTACTAAAGATTGAGCTCTAAATAGATGTGATTAGGTTATTTGGCAAAATAAATACCTCTTTATGTAATCATTTGATGGCAGAGATAGTCTGAAGTAGGATTATAGCATTCTGTGACACATTTAAGACATATTTTAATTGAAGAATGACTGTAACGGAATGCCCAATCAGAGAAATCTCAAAAATCCTTTCAAATCTAAAATACATTGACATATATACACTACCAAATATAAAATAGATAGCTAGTGGGAAGCAGCTGCATAGCACAGGGAGATCAGCTCGGTGCTTTGTGTCCACATAGAGGGGTGGGATAGGGAGGGTGGAAGGGAGACGCAAGAGGGAGGAGATATGTGG
>NC_041231.1:66395632-66428828 GCF_002837175.3 Physeter macrocephalus
CCTAGAGTCTGTCATACAGAGTGAAGTAAATCAGAAAGAGAAAAACAAATACCGTATGCTAACACATATATATGGAATCTAAAAAAAAGAAAAAAAAAGGTTCTGAAGAACCTAGGGGCAGGATAGGAATAAAGACTCAAAGCAATTATACTCCAATAAAGATGTTAAAAATAAAATAAAATAAAATAGCAACCAGTAGGTATTAGTAGCTTTTAGTATTGTAAGAAAAATTGTCTTGGGTTTAGATGTGTGAGTTTTAATGGGGTAAATTTCTCCTTACAGTATATCTCAGACTGTGAAAGTATTATATAGGACATATTTTGTAAAGTTATATCATTGACTTTTTCTGCTATCTGGTCTTGATAAAGCCTAGGAAATAACAATTAGATGACTTTTGCTAACACTCGGATTATATCTACCATAATACCACCTCTCTCCACCATTGTAACTATGTGCTAACTGCCACTATGTCCAAGTATATGAAGTCATAAATAAGCCCCAAGTGTCAAGCAAATACAAAAGCAGACATAACATTTTCCCCTACATATGGGAACCATCTCTTATGAACTTAATTTCAATCAAGATAGGCAGTTTAAATTGTTTCTCGATTTCCTTTGTTAAGAAACTATTTATATTTTTAAAAACAAGCTTTCATTTGTGGTTCTTACATGAAAACAGTGGACAACTTAAACATTTTGCAAACTGGAGAGTTCTAGTACACAGTGTTTGTCTGAAGCATTTTTTGAGAGAAAGTGTATGAGGATTATAATAACTTTGGGTATTTCAGGTGCTATAAAGATTAGTCTCCACATTCGGTCCCATGCTGTGCCTGCACTGACGTTATTAAGTTTGGGCAAACGTGTATAGTGAGTGAAGGAAATGTTTGGAAATGGGTCATGCAGAAGGGGTGAGGAAAAGCCAGACATTTAGGCTACACTGTTGCCATCAGCACTTCCTCAGTGCAAGGCTATTTAATGAACTTAGCATTTACAGATTTTTACTAGTGTCAGAATTTTGGAAGGCGTCTTGTTTGAATATTCACAATGTTTTTCTTTTCTTACAAAAAAAGAAGAAAAGAATTGAAAGAGCATTTGCTACACCCCTGTATTACCAGTACTTTATAGTAGCTGCAGTGTAGCACCTTATTTTTTGTTTATCTTTGCCTGTTTTTATGTTGTCCCTTAACTGGGCATAAGAATATCGTTTCTCTGACATTGCAGAATTGTACTTTGATGGTCATTAAAAGTTTGGAAATGAGTGGTGTTTGGTATTAACCAGCTGTGGCCTTGAGTGATGAAATTCTAAAAATATGTAGTGTGCCTTCTCAAAAAGCATATGCCTTAAATATGTAGAAGTAATTAAACACATAAGACCAAACTTTAGGCAAAATTGGCTGAAGTCGATATAAGCATCCCGTTCTTGACTCTAGGGACTGTAGTACAGGAGCTGGAGATTTTGATATGTAAATGGGAATAATTGCATAACTATCAATTCTCAAATGAACTACAAAATAAAAACATTCCTGTTTTATTTATTTAATTTTGTCTGTGTCGGGTCCTCGTTGCTGCACGCAGGCTTTCTCTCGTTGCGGCGAGCGGGGGCTACTCTTCGTTGCGGTGCATGGGCTTCTCATTGCAGTGGAGCACTGGCTCTAGGTGCGTGGGCTTCAGTAGTTGTGGCTCGCGGGCCCTAGAGCGCAGGCTCAGTAGTTCTGGCGCACGGGCTTAGTTGCTCTGTGGCATGTGGGATCTTCCTGGACCAGGGATCGAACCGTATCCCCTGCATTGGAAGGCAGATTCTTATCTACTGCACCACCAGGGAAGCGCCTATTTTACATGCAGATATAATAAAAATGAGCACATGCACACACCCAAAGAATGCCATAATTAGGTCATATCTATTAAAGGAGTCTTAAGGATTTCAAGAAGGTTGATGCAAGACAGAAAAGAAAGTCAGTGACTATCACTGTGTGTGTCTCCTGCCTAAACTCATTAACTGCTTGTTATTTCACTTTGTTGATCTTTCAAATGCCTTAGGAACCTAGGATCCCAAGAATTACAATAAGATAGCTAGTCATTACAGCTTAAAAAAATAAAACCAAAACCAACCAACCAAACAAACATTCCTGGATACCTTAGTCAGTTAGAACATAGTCACTGACACCTGAGAAGATTCATAATTTATTTCAAGAATGAAGAACTTTTTATTATTACTAGCAGTGTTAGTATCAGTGTAATTGGAATGAATAAGAATAGACCAGATAAAAATGTTTGCATTTTTTCTTTTGCCTGGGTTAAAACATAAAATTTATTCTTGAAACTCCCTGTAAAGAGTTTATAGTATATTCTATACTAATTTTATTGACTATGTTCTACCTTATGCCTATATTTACATGGAACTTTTCATTTAAGTATTTTAATCAAAACTGTTTATTTAGCATACTATCAGATGATGCAAGAAAAAAATACTACTTAGGCACAAGTAAATGTTTTTGTTTCTTTCCTGGAGAATGTATTGGAGTGACTCGGTTTTTGTCTTTTATGAAATTGTTTTAAAATATTTTCAAACATTAACTCATGGATTTTTTCTTTTTTTTTTAGCTTCAAAAAATATGGGGCCATTATATCAGCTCAGCAGATGTCAAACCTAAATTCCTCTTGTCATAATTGAAGCCTGTCTCCTCTTCCTCCTGGTTCACTGGGAAAAGAGAACAGCTGTTGGACATCACCCTCTTACAATAACTGTTTCCTCTTTAACTTTGTCTTTTTCAGTTCATTTGAAAACCCCAAGTCCTAATTTTCCTCATAGGTCCTATTATTCTTGCTAAAATTGTTGGATGTGATCTTAGAGTCACACTGCCATGGCCTCACATGTGGGGAGCCCCAAACTGAGAAGAGTTGCCTCAAAAAGACCACATTTATCACAAAGGTATGGTTGCCTAGCTCATTTGCATAACGTTTCAAGTAATTATGATGATACCATAGAGGAATGGTACATTTACAGATTCCATGTGATTCTTTCCTTGTTTTTCACAATTTAGTAATTTTGTATTGCATTTCATTTAAATTCGTTCTTCTTGTGATTTATGACCTAGATTAATTTAAGTATTTTCCAAATCATTCATTCTATCTTAGATTAGGTATTTCATTTGTAAGTAGAGGTCAGAACGAGTCATGGAACTATCTCAGTTTTCCTGAAAAGGTACCCTACTAATTCACTAAAGTCCTTGTTGGAGTCAGGATATATAGAAATAATGACATCTAGAGAATAATTTGAAAATGGTGATATGTATCTACACATTTTCATGTACAAACATTGCAAAATGCTAGTAACTTTTGAAGCAATCTCTTTCTTCCCTCCTTACTCTCAAACTTCTGAATCTATTTTTATTCTATTTGTATTCATAGATGTTAACTGTATATATGCTATACATGTATGTACATGTATATATATACATATATATTTATAATATATATATATATATTTCAGTAGCTAAGAGCATAGGTTTTGAGTTTTACCTTTGGCATTTATTAACTCTATGATACACATGGAAGTACTGAATATTTTTAAACCTCAGTCTCTTCATCTATAAAATGACAAAACCAAATCTTACCACAATATCACAGGGTGGCTGTGGGAATTAAGTGAGCTGATACATTTGATACTTTGTAAAATATCTGACACACAATGAACATACAATACATATTATCACTAGCACTGCAATTCTATTATTATTTTTATTATTGTCATCATCCCCTGAGTGACATCACCACTAACATAGAGTTCTTTGTTACACATTACTCATACTTAAGTTGTAATGTTTTAGTGACCTTAGGAATATTTTAACATGACTGCTTTCCAATCCTGTATTTTTGTTGTTATTGTTTATTTGCTTGTTTAAATCTGTTAATCGTTGTTTACTCTCTTCTCGCAAGCTGTATATTTGCACCTGTGCACTTTAAAACATTACTTCTGTCTTGGTTTGACGTTTTTTGGTCACGCTGCATCATTTATCTTTATGTGGGTAGTGTTTTTTTATGTTTGACAATCATAGAACACAGGGAGAAGACAATAACCATATAAAACAACTAATACAGGCTCAATGAAGCTCACAGTTGGCGGCTGGCTCTCCACAATATGTCTACTTTGTTTCTAAACAATAAACTTAGGCTGAGTATAGCTAGATTCCCCATGAAGAGAGGGACCCCGTTTCCTGTCTCCTTTGACATTTATACAGGAGCTACAAGGAGGCAGAGCCTCACGCAACAGAGTTGGAAAACTCTGGACTTTCAAGCTGACTCTGAAATCATGTTGGCAAGAGAAACACTTTCTATTTGGACAATGGCTCCCTAGAAAGTTTTCATATTAGTATTTATATCAGTGGGGGTCTTGGAGCCCACTTTGCTAAGTTACTTCTTCTAGAGCTTCTGAGGAAGACTGTTAGGGTTATCCACTGGCTAAACTGAGTCATCAATGATGATTATCTATTTGAGAAAATGGAAATCTTAGTCCAGCAGAACTTAAAAAAAAATTCCAATATTTGTGTGCCTCACAGTTTTCCATGCTAATGGGTAATACTTAGAGTCAAATAGTTCCTATGGCAAAACCAATCATTTTACATTTAGCATGCAGGAGTGCTAATTATTAATAACCCAAAATGGAAAATTCAAGTGGGATACAGGCTCCTATAAAGAATAAAATCTGTAGACTATTATAATACTATACAATTACATAATAGTAATTTTAGTGAGGTATATGCACTGTTGAATAGTTCTTCTTATGTTTAAACCTGGTGTTAAGTAATAGGACATGTCGGTGAATGTCAGTTGCAAAGTGTCTACATCCCAACTTGGTCTTGTTATTCTTTTCCATTATTACATACCCGTGATCTCTGAAAGAAACAGGGTTTTTCAGGAGAAACAGTGTATTTGAGCCCTTTGGCGAGAAAATGGAAGATGTATTCAAGGAAAGAGGAAGCGGTTCCATTTGATTATAATAGGAGGCTTAGTAAGGAAGCCAATAATGTGGGTTAGGAAGTTAGATTAGATATAAATGATGCAAAATCTGGAATGCCAAAACAAGGAATCAAAGTGAGCTCTTTAGGCTAAGAATTTGAACATAATAAGTATACTTTTATTTTATAAAACTTAAATTCATGAAATTTATTTTTTATATTTATTCTAGACAACATGGAAGACATAGAAAAGTATGTAGACTAAATTTTAAGGCATCAGAAAAATTTAAAAGTAGTGTATTAGTTTATTTCTCTCTCCTCTCTTTTCCATAAAAGTATTTAGAAACATGATCAGGATAATATGGATTTTTAAAAAATTAAAATTAGTTATTGATATTTGAAAAGGTAATACATTATTAAGGTTTAAGATTCAAAAAGCACAAAAAGGGTATACATTGAAAAGCTCCCTCTCAACTCTGTTCCCTGGCACCCAGTTCTGTCCCCCAAAGTGTCAATTCACTCACCATCCCAGGCTGACCACAAGCACACGTCCACACAAACACATGTTCTCACCTGCTAGCAGATTTTTACTTTTTTTGTACCATACCTTTTTCAACTAACAATGTATCTTAGAGATCATTCCACATCAGTATCTAGAGAGCTTTCTCATTTATCTAATGTTCATATGAAATCTTATTACATGAATATTTTGTAATTATTTAAATAGTACCTCTTTGATGGACTGTATTGACCAAAGAAACTAGATATTATTGCAGTAACAATGACAAAAATCCCCAGGCCTCAGTTGTGTATATAACAGAAGTTTAATCTGAGTATCTGACTCCATCTATTCCTTCCTCCAAGGACTGAGTTGAAAGCCTCCACCATTTAAACATAAATAAGTGACAAATCTCAAGGTTAAGTTCTTACATATCTTTGCTGGTTTTCTGTCTACTAGTTCTATCTATTACTGAGAGAGGAGTGTTGAAGTCTTCAACTAGAGATAAAATCTTTAATTCTCCTTTCAGTTCCATCAGTTTTGGCTTTATGTCAAAGCTCTTTAGTTATGTGCTTGTATTACTTTTCTATTGCTCATAACAAATTACCACAAACTTAGTGGCTTCAATCAACTTCATTTATTACCTCAAGGTTCTGGAAGCAGGAGTCCAGGAGGGCTTGACTTGGTTCCAAAGAGAAGAGAAGGAATGGTCAAGTCACCACAAGTTTGGTGATACTCTGAATTCTAGGACGTTTCCTCTGCGCATCTGGTGTGTCCACTTTTCGTAGTCCTCCAAGTATGGCACATTCAACCTGTGCAGGTTTTATAGTTGTTCTCAGGGAAGGAGACAGAGTGGCGTGTGTTTACTCCCATTGTACCCAGACCCAGAACCCCCAACTTCGGGTTCTTAAATATAAGTGATGGCAGTTGACTCTGGCAGTTTTTTTGTTTTTAGGTTATTGGATAATATAAGGAATTAGGAGTGTTGAAGAATGAGTGTAGAGGCCATGCTCCAGTGACAATGCCGCTAATCCCGTCACGGAACCTGCTTAACCAGGGAACAGCTTAGCAGGGAACAGAAACTCGGGTTTTCCACAATGGCTACTGCTGTCAGTAGGAAGTTAATCTCCAAATCCAGAACTCAAACCAGTGTTCATCTTCACCTCCAATGTTTTCTTGCTCAAGCCACTCACTTCTAAATCCAAGCCTCTCATAGGTGAATCTAATTTATGAAAATCATGTCACACACCTCTATGTGCAAATCAAGTCCCATGCCTGTATTTTTAACACTAAAAGACCATGGAAGTGAGTTCTATGGGTACTGCCTCATGGAGGGAAATCCCCTCAGCACACTGAGAATGTTCAAAACCTGTTGGGCAACCAGGAAATGTGACAAATGTCTACTGCATTTTGAGTATATTGTATAAAGCAAAAGAAACTTTGATCCTGCCTTATTTACTAACACTGTGTAATCAGTTTTGCTGATAAAAGTACTAATGTGTTTTGTATACCTAGAAGGTTTAATTAAATTAACTGGTATTTTTAAGTGCTTTTATTGTGACATTGGCCATAGATAGATGAGAAAAACATTATATAGATACTGGTACTATTGTTCTTAAGAATTCATAATGTCACGTTTCCATTATAGGACTGTGCTATAAACAAACAAACACACACACACACTGGATTCTTGCCCTCTGTAGTATTTATGTCTTAACGTTTAGTGGTTAAGAGCACAGACTTTGAAGTGAAAAAAGCCTGCCTTGTACCCTCTCCTGTTACTCAATAGCTGAGCAATCTTGGGCAAGTTAACTTCTCCGCCCCCATGCTTTGTATCTGTAAAATGAGGGTGATAATGTCAGTTCCAAGCTCATAGAATTACTGAGAGGATGAATGGAGATCAATGTAAAGCCTGGTACATAGTAAATGTTCAGTAAATTTTAGTTATGCTTAATATTATGAATGCTTTTTCTTTGATATGGTAATAAAATATATTCATTTTACCTCCTAAGATACTCAAAGAATTTTCAATGTCGAGTAAAATGAAAGTATCTGTTTGCAACAAGTGGATATTTCCTGATTTATTATGTACTCTTAGTAAGTGAGTAGAAATAAATTGAAAGGCTTCTAAATGTTAAACAGGTCCACCTTCTTGTATATGGTGGTCTTAGCAGGTAGCTGGAATCTGGACTATCTCTGCTGGAAACCCTTATGCTTATCTTCAAACACAAGTCACAGGGCTCTTCAAAGTTAAGAAGCCAGGGCAAAGGTCAATGGAAACTCATCTCATGATTGTTATAACCTAGTCTGTATAAGCACATCATGTACAGAAGTCCAAACTTTTGAAAAATATTGTGAATGTTTTTTGGCTTCTGTGGCTAATGTTATGATAAAAGAGATTCATCTGCAATGTCTTTTGGTCCTTCCTCCTGTCTGTTTAAGGGTTTTCCATGCAGCTTTGGCAAATGATGTTTCCAAAATTTTGAAATGTTTAACTGGTGCAGCTTTCTGAACTGGCTGACTCCCATGCAGTGAGATTTATTTCCTTTCGGTATAAATCAAACGTTTAAGATGATAGCTCAGAGAAGATAATTGGAATTTTATTGCTTTGGAAAGAATATCTGTGTGAGTCCTTCATACTCTGTTAGTTAGAAAATATTAACAGAAAATTAATGAGTCCTGCTATGAATCTGTGATAATTTGTGGCCTGGTCTTCCATAATAAAAAAATAAAACTCTAATCTTTACTAAGCTTTAACATGTAACATTAGATGTAACATGTAGGTTTTATTTTTTTCTTTCACATGGCGACAAGTGAAAAAAAGAATGTAAGTGTTTTTGCTTAAGGTCTTAGAAAAAGTACCTCCCCTGACTACCTCAGACAAAGTACCTCCCCTGACTAACTCAGGCACTTTGGAAAGATCACTGATTTCTGATACTTTGAGTGGATAAAAATGTGGTTTTCCATGAAGAGGGTTAACTTATTACTGAGGACCCTGTGGATTAATTCTTGAAATGGGATCCTATTTCTGGCATATTGCAGAGTTTCGTTAATGCTGGGCTTAGGCCCTATTTGTAAAAATTATTTTCATGGCTGGGTCATGTTTGTTCCATTACTTTTTTGCATACAATTGGGGCTGCAGGGTCTCTGATTCAGAACCAAAGAAGAGGGTTTCCAAAAGTGTGTTCCTGTGGAGGGAAAGCTTGGGAGCTGAGAATTTATGAGCATAGGGGTTCCTTTCCTCTGCTTCTCTATGTTCTGTCATTGTCAGAGGTGTAGGTTCTCGTCAAGGGAGCAGTAGATTCTTGTATGGATATTGTGGGGCCATGTGACCCTTCCTGTAGGTTTCAGTTATATAATAATTTACGGATTTGTCCAACTTCATAGTGGCTGTATTACATTGTTTTGTCTTTATAATAAAAAAAATTGAAGAATAATTTACTTACAGTGTTGTGTTAGCTTCAGGTGTACAGCACAGTGATTCAACTATACATACATATATGTCTATTTTTTTTCAGATTCTTTTCCCTTATAGATTATTCCAAAGTATTGAATATAGTTATAGTTCCCTATGCTATAAAATATAAACTAGAGCTCAGGAAAATAGACATTTCAATGATACTTTCTATTGATTTACCAAATTTTAGAGTAGGTTACACCGAGGATTTTTAACAATGATTTCAAAAACTTCCTCCTGTAACTAGATCAGTTCACAGGACGATCTTTTGCACCACAGCTGAGATTTGAGACAGATGACTTTTCAGTAATGTTTTAATTCCAGTTAAAAGCTCAAGAGGATTTCCCAACAAGAACAAAAGGAAGGGTTTGGAGCTGACTTGGATGAGGAAGCAACTTCTCCAGCTGCAAAATTGTTGCATGGGGGAAGCAGACAGATCACGTGCTAGTGAAATTAGCAAGAAAGGGGGACCCCTTGTTTCTGCCCTGGAATCTCCTCCTAAATCTTATATTCCCCAGTCAACCATAACCTGACTACCATTTCCCTGTCCACAACATAAAGGAACAGCCTAATTAGGAAAATGTGTGTACTTGAAAATTACCTTGTAGCTGCTGTGATGAATGAAAACATCAATGACTCAACCAGAGTATATTCTTACTTTACGGTCACAACCTTATTTGGAGTAAATCACATCCAAAGTATTATCCACCATACTTTTCAGTTTCTATTTAAGAAGATAACTGTTTGCTTCTAAAAAATCAAACCAAAAACATCAAAAAGATTGCCCATGAAGGCAAAATTAAAATTTTCTTGCGTGATTTAGATACACGTCTATCCCCTTAACATAGAGATGTAAAACCATGCAGTAGGCAGCTCCTAAACAGCCTGAACAATTTCCATTTCCTTGTATTCATACTCTTGTATAATCCCTTCCATTTGAGTATGGTCTACACTTATTCACTCACTTCTAAAGAATTGTGTATGGTAGAAGGAATAGGGTGACACTTCTAAGTTTTGTTTATTTAAAGGATCATGGCTTTTTCTTGGTCTCTCTCACTCTCCCTCTGGTCACTCACTCTGGGAGAGGCCAGCTGCTATGTAGGTGAGGAGTTGCTATGCGTGTGGAGAGGCCAAAGTAGAAAAGGACTGAGGGCTGCCAGCTATGATATAAGTGAGCTTGGAAGTGAATCCTTAGTGCTAATGAAGTTTTGAGATGACTACAGCCTGGCTAATAATTTGTACTGATTCATGAGAGACCATGAGCCAGAGGCATTCACCTAAGCTTCATCCAGATCCTAACTCACAGAAATTTGTACATAAAAGTTTATTCTTCTAAGGCTCCAAAGTTTGGGGGTAATTTGTTATCTGGCCATAATAGATAGCTAAATCAAAATATTTCAGCTGATTGTTTAAAAATTTAACATTTTACTTAATAGACATTGTTTTGACAGTATATTCACTAATGCATATCTGCACATATGTAATTCATCTCTGTAGATATTTGTAAAGTAAGTTTCTCTCTCATCCTTTGCTGCCCATTCTCCAGTGCCCTTTCCAAGAAGTAACCACTGTTACTGTTTCATGTATCCATCTGAAGATAGTCAATACATGGGTAAGTAGGTATGGTTATACATCTTTCAAAAATACATAGTAGCCATCCACATAACTATTATACATGTTGCTTTCCAGGTTACAGACATGTTTTAGAATCAAGTTATCAATTGCCTTATTGTTTTTAATGGCTATGTGCCATAATTCATCCATCAAATTCCCAACTGATGAACATTTTGGTTTATAGTATTTTGCTAACAAAAACAATGAACATCTTGTATTTATGCCTATAGGATAACATTTTTAAAAAGTGGAATTGCTATGTCCAAAGATTTTTAAAAAGTTTTAGTTTAGATAGATGTTGCCCAGGTTTCCTCTGTGAACTTTTTTTCAGTTTACACTCCCACCAACAATGTAAGACAATGGTCACTTCCCCACACTTGTATTAACATGGTTCTCCAACTTTTATCTTTGTCAGTCTCAAAGTCTAAATAAATAAGTTCTCAAGATCTAATATTAATTACAAGTGAGGTTGAACATCTCCCAAGATATTTAAAAACCCTCTGTATTTCCTTTCCTATGAACTGTATATTCATATTCTTTCCCCATTTAAAAAAATCGGATTGCTGACTTTTTTCTTTGTGATTTATAGAAGCATTTCTTATTTAAGGACATCTGTCTTTTATCTATTATATATGTTCAAAATGTTTGCCCCATTGGTTATCTGTTTTTCTATTATTATTATTTTTTGTGTGTGTGTGGGCAAGTGGACAAGGAATTTTGAGATAACTGAACCAGTCATCAAAAGATGATTAATGGGAGTTCATCTGTACTTAGATCACTTTGTGTTTATTGAGGGCAACCTACAAAGTGTCAGCGGAAGGCTCTATAGATGATCAAGGATCAGTCACTTTCCTTTGGTGATATCACTTGTGCAGGGGCATAGAAAAAACTTCAGGGAAGTGCTGTAGTTAGCGTTTCATTTTGAAGAAGCCGCAACCATAACAAAGACAAAACTCTTCAGCAGATCGAGGGGGAGGAAGGCAACTGAAGGGACCTGGGCAAATTTTAAAAATAGAAAAATAGTAAAAGCAAAGTGAGAGGCATTAAGTACACTGATTTTGTCCCCGACTTTCTGAAACGGCAGAGAGAATGCCGAGCTACTTTTAATTATGTAACTAAACTTACATAGCTACTTACTAAATATTTGTGAGTCATTCAGGTATGTCAGGTGCATTACTGAGAATTCAGTTCACTAACCAGTTGTTCAATTGACTCCTTCCTGAATTAGGGGGAGGATCTAGCCTGGATGAAAACACTAAAGGATGCATTTACTTTTGAAGTAGCTTTGCCCCTCTATGACATTGGTACCATAATACCCTGTGAATGTAGTGAATTAAATGAATTGTGAATTCTGCAGCCCTCTGTCGTGTGGTCAGAGAGTGATATTTCCAGAATATAAAGAGAGATTAGTAACTATATGATCTTACAGCTACATTATAAACTGCCACATCTCTGAGAAATGCTTTGGTAACTTTATGCCTAGAGGGTATTGTGGGGTCATTTACCTCTCAGCTGTATTGAGGAAGGATTATCTGGTACCTACACAGCATAAAGTGAAGAGTGAAGATACATGCTGTGGAACTTCAGGGAAATTCTCTGTTTTATAAGAAAATCAACATCCCAGAAAATGTAAAAAATGTAAATATATCAGTAAACCAGTCAATGAAAAATTATACTTCATGTACACCTCTTGAACAGAGGAAGAAAGAATATGATAGATATCTGAAAGGTATGGAAAATCACCAGCTTCTAATTGCATTTCCTTGCCTTCTCAGTTACTTGACAACCACCAATTAAGCAATTATACCAGTTATTTTCTTTAGCATTCACTTTGACGTCTAAGACATATGTTTCTGATTCTACCTCTGTAGACTGGATTGCCCCCTTAGAGAGGAGGAGAGAGAAAGAGAGACAGACAGACAGACAGACAGACAGAGAGAAATAGAGAATAGATTCTCAGGTTTTCATTCCTGAGAGTCTTTGAGTCTATAATTGAGACAATATCCAATGAAATCATACACTGTTTCAGTTAGGTTTATCATATAATTCTATTGCATTATTCATTTAACAAATAGCCATTTGCCCTTCCCTGCTCCCACTCTCTATTTTTTTCCTGTATTCTCTCTCTCAAGGAATGACATCTCCATCCTGTCAATTACATAAGCCAGAAATATGGAAGTAACCCTTAACATGATTCTCTCTCTCACCACCTATATCCTCCCATTAGTGATAGACTATTTCTCCCAAATATTCCTTGTATCTCTCCACTTCTCTTCATTTCCCCTCGTATCACTCAAGTTCAATCTACTATATGAATACATATTTTATTTTATATATATTATAATAAATGGTATATATATATGTACTATTTTATCTATTCATCTATTAATGGAGACTTAGGCTGTTTCCATATCTTGGCTAGTGTGAATAATTCAGCAGGGTACATGGGAATGCCAATATCTCTTCAAAATTTTTATTTCCTTTGTATATAGACCCAGAAGTGGGATTGCTGGATTACATGGTAGTTCTATTTTTAATTTTTTGAGGAAAATCTATACTTTTTCCCATAATGTCTGTACCAGTTCATATTCCCACCAAGAGTGCACAAGGATTTCCTTTTCTCCACATCCTTCCCAACACTTGTTATCTTTTGTCTTTTGGGTAATAGTTCTTCTAACAGGTGTGAGGTGATATCTCATTGTAGTTTTGATTTGCATTTCTGTGATCATTAGTGATATTGAGCAATTTTCATATACCTGTTGGTCACTTGTATGTCTTTTTTTTGGAGAAATGTCCATTCAAGTCATCTGCCCATTTTTTAATTGGGTTATTATATTTTTTTGCTATTGAGTTGTTTAAGTTCCTTGTTTATTTTAGATATTAACTTCTTATCAGATGTATGGTTTGCAAATATTTTCTTTCATTCCATGATTGGCCCCTAACTCGATTATTTCCTTTGCTATGCAGAAGGCTTTTAGTTTGATGCAATCCAGCTTGTCCATTTTTTCTTTTGTTGCCTGTGTTTCCAGGGTCATATTCAAAAAGCCATTGCTCAGACCAATGTCAAGGAGATTTTTCCCTGTTTTCTTCATAGTGAAAACTATGAAATTAGTTTCATAGTTTCAGGTCTTACACTTATGTCTTTAATCCATTTTGTGTTTTTTTTTTGTTTGTTTGCGGTAGGCGGGCCTCTCACTGTTGTGGCCTCTTCCGTTGCAGAGCACAGGCTCCGGATGCGCAGGCTCAGCGGCCATGGCTCACGGGCCCAGCCGCTCCGTGGCATGTGGGGTCTTCCCGGACCGGGGCACGAACCTGTGTCCCCTGAATCAGCAGGCGAACTCTCAACCACTGCGCCACCAGGGAAGCCCTGTGTTGATTTTTATAAATGGTATGAGATAAGGATCCCAGTTCATTCTTCTGCATATGGATATCCAGTTTTCCCAACACTATTGAACAGACTGCCATTTCCCTATTGTATGTTCTTGACACTCTTGTTACAGATTTCTTGACTGTAAATGCATGCATTTATTTATTTATGGGCTCTCTATTATGTTTCATTGGTCTATATGTGTTTTTTGATGCCAGTATGATACTGTTTTGATTACTATAACTTTGTAATATATTTTGAAAATGGAATGTGACCCCTCCAGCTTTGTTCTTCTTGCTTAAAGTATCTTTGGCTATTTGGAGTCTTCTGTGGTTCCATATGAATTTTAGAATTTTTTTTCTATTTCTTTGAAAAAATTGCATTGGAATTTTGATAGGGATTGGATTGAATCTGCAGATCACTTTGGGTATTATGGACATTTTTACTATATGAATTCTTCCAATTCATAAACATGGGATATTTTTCCCTGTATTTGTATCTTAAATTTCTTTCATCAGTGTTTTATGGTTTTCAGTGTATAGATCTTTCACTTCCTTGGTTAAATTTATTCTTAAGTCATATTCAACAGTGAAAAGCTGAAAGCTTCTCCTCTAGGATCAGGAACAAGTCAAGGATGTTCCCTCTCACTACTTCTCTTCAACATAATAGCGGAAGTCCTAGCCAGAGCAATTAGACAAGGAAAAAAGAAAGCATTCAAATTAGAAAAGAAGAGGTAAAATTGTCTCTGCTTGCAGATGACATGATATTATATACAGAAAATCCTAAAGACTCCAGACACACACACACACACACACACACACACACACACACACACACACACACACACACAACTGTTAGAACTAATAAGCAAATTCGGTAAAGTTGTAAATACAAAATCAAAAATACAAAAATCAGTAGCATTTTATACACTTGCAATAAACTCTTTGAAAAATAAATTAAGAAAACAATGTCATTTACAATTGCCACAGCCTTTTAACTCTTCTCCCTCAACCTGCTTACAAGTTGCCCCTTACTCTTTTTCATCCCACAGAAACCAGAGTAATATTTTTAAGTTTAAGTCAAGTTGTGTCATTTCTCTACTCAGAAAATTCTAGTAGATGAACTAATAGATGAATTCATTGTTTGCTGCTAAGTCATTGTCCTGCTAGTAATAGTAGTAGTATCAGTGATAGTAAAATGTTGTCAGTAAAAGTAGTGATGGTAGTGCTCATGCCAGTGATAAAAATGTTGTTGCTAGTGGTAATAACCACTAGTATTTAGTGAGATTGCAGTATATGTCAAGCACATGAATTATTTAATCCAATCACTCAACTATCCTTTCAGTAGGTAAAATTAGCATTTCATGAGTAAGAAAACAAGCAAAGAAAGTTTAAATAATTATGACTAATTATAATTAAAATTTACAGAGCAATTACATATGAACTGAAAAAAATAGTCTTTATCTTTGAGATGTAAATATTATCATTTCAGAGGTCACTTGGGCTGCTAGGAAACACAGATTTAGAATTGTGGCTCATCTTCAACAATATTTAGGACAGTATGGTATAAATTTAGTGTTTATTATACTCCTGGCTTTATTTTCCTGTTCTTATTTTCCATTTATCTTAATTTCCTAAACCCTTTAATCAACCTGTTTTACTGTATATACTTTTGAAAACTACCAGGCTACCTAAAAAAAAAAAAAAGGTCAGGGATACATCAAAATAAATTTTTCCCTTGCCCTATTTCTTATCATTTATAGAAGAACCTGTAGATTAGGCAGGCTTACCACCTACACTTTACATATGAAGAAATAAAGTTTTCAAGAAGTTCATGATAATGACAGTTCAAGATAATAATAGTTGAAAATGAAAAATCCAGGACTCAATTCAGATTGAACTTTTCTGTATTTTTACTTTGTTGTTTTGTTTTGTTTTGAGGTTTACTTTCCTGGTATTGAACTGCTCTTTGTCATTTAAGTTAGTTTGGCAAATATTGATAAACTCTTTCTCAATGGGATGAAATTCCTGTTTCTAATGTATTTTTATTTCTAATTTCTAGTATCACTTTGTCCTACTCTATACTCCTAACCAAACTGTAGTAAAATGATCAAGGTTGCAATGTTGACATAATTGTATCAGTTTTAGGGCATTGAATTCTAGGGGCAAAGTCATTTAGAGCACATGAAGATGAGTTTTGTAGTTCCAATGTTTGGCTGTAGTATGGGTAAAATAAATGATGCAATCTTCCTTGTATACCTTCTCACTGCCATTTGCCTTGAACTCACAAACCCACTGTCGTGACAAATGGTTTGCTCCCAATTCTCTACTGGGAAATTTTGTCAAAAACGTTGTACACTGTGCACATCAAATTGTGGAAAAAAGACCAGTGGGCATATGTGTCATTTTAATATTTATCCTGTGCTTCATTATTCCAGGAGAAATACAGAAAACTAGATGGTCAGATGTGGTCTCTACTCAGATAATCATTTACTAGCTCTTTGGCTGAAACATTTAAATGAGTATTAACAGATGTTCAGAGAAGAGAAGAAATGTCTTGAATATGTATATTTCAAAAAGAGAATTATCTCTTTGTTTTTATTTTTCAATTGACTTTTTAAAAGTCACTTTTCAAATGTGTTTTTTGTGGAAGAAGTAATTTTATTATCACACTTCTTTCAACTTTTGAGGGACAATTGAATTGGGGTTTTAAAATTTTGTATCACTGCAGGAAGCTCCTTACAGCATCCCTCACCACAGGGAGTCTGTCAGATGTGAGTAATGGTGCCAGGAACCCTATTCCATCCACCTTCTTATAACAGCACTTTTTTCCTTTTATTAAATTTGTTAAGCAGTTCATCACCTTGGTCTCTAAACTTTCTTTCTTTACTATTACACAGATTTTTAAATGATACTATTTGGTCTGCAATTGTTATGAGAAAAATACCTGGGGGACCTGGTGTGAATACAAGGCACCTCTTGGTTTAAACTCTCTAGAGGCATATTATTCACATGTTAGTTAACACATCCCCACAGGCAACAACTCATTGCTTAAAGTTAAGAAATATGAATCCTTACACTATGCCATAAGCTATTTAGCTTACCAGCAATTGAGTTGAAAAGATTTAGGTTGTGAGTCCAGCTATAACATTGGTAACAAAGCATTTATAGTAAAAAGGACATATGGAAATTTAAGGGAGCTACCAAAGGCAAAGCCAGGAAACTTCAACCGTCTGTTCTCAGTGAGAACGTGTTACTATAAGTTGGACTCATTCTTCATATTATCCTTCAAAGTTTTATTGCTATCTCTACTGAATTCCATCCGGATCTCTATCTGAAGATTGATGTGTCTGCTATGCCTAACATTTATAGAATATTATCAATACATAAACCTTTTAGAAATGCTCAAAATGTCTATTTCTAATTTCGAATATTTTTGACCAATCCTTGCTTATATCTCCCTTGAAGATGGTCTCAGTTTTATTAACGTGTGAATAGGTTCTGTAACACGTCCTGAGTCATATTACTGATTGGTTGTGAAGGTGAAAAACACATCCTAAAAGCCAGTGCTTCCCTTGATGATGAGATTTACAGTTTCAGCATTTCAGAGTGGAGTCTGGTTCTATCCAGTGGTTCAGTGCACTGTGGAAGAACTTCTGGATGCTTCCAGTAGAAGAACATCTGGGTCAGATGGCAGGAAATGCTAGCAGACAAGCCAGATTCCCAGAGTAGCTTCTCTGCTCCATTCTCTTGGCTACAATTCTCTAAAACTTTAATTCTGCTCCTCTGGTCACATTCTTTATGACACATCACCATATCTCTGTGTTCAGGGTCAAAAAACTGAGACAAATAATTTTTCATTCAGAGTTTCTGCCCTGGCACTTGAGCTCCCTTTATTCTACCCCTGCCTCATTCCCCTAGAGATGAGTAAAGATGAAATACTGCTTTTGATGCCTGGCAGAGAATTCAAAGTGATGGACCTTCTCCACAAATGTAAGCAAAAGTGAAAATTGACCTTCTGTAAAAATGGCATCTAACTGACAGCTAGTATGAATTTTTGGAAAGAAGGTACATAGTCTTAGTAATTTGAAATGATCACCAATTCAACCACAGAAAATTAAATAAAATATATATGAAATTCAGTTCCTTGTTTTCAGCTAGTATATTCCACTAAAATGGAGTGTTTCTCACAGAGGACCCTTAGCTAGGCTTGGAACATCTGTTCTTCATCATATGTAACTTCTAGAGAACTTCCCTAGCTCTCTGATTTCTGATGTTGCAGACTAAGTTATGGGCTGGCCTTTACCTAGTCAGTGTTTCCCTTAGCTGTGTAATTATGTGAATTCAAAGCTAGGTCTCAGTTGTCTGTTTAGCTTTCTATTGCACGTGGATGGAGAGAGAAAATTTACATGGAAAAAAGTTCCACATATAGTTCAATTATTCTATTTTTGTTATCAGGGCATACAATTTTTTTTCCTGTAAATTACAGCTCTCCAGAATGATGTGACTACACATGTATTAGAATCAGATCATTTTGTCTATCCAGATGATATAGTTTTAAGTGTTTTGTCTAGGTCAGTTTATTTCCGGTTTGTAGGAACATCTAACTATCCCTTAGGGAGGGTTTGAGTTATTGCATTCAGAGCTTTGTTTACTTGGAGACTCAGGATATGTGTGCCTTAAAGATGATAAACTGTCTCAGTTATTTTTAGAATATGTAGAAATCGTCATCTCCAAATTACTTTCATGTGATGCAATTTTCCACCCTCATATTAAACAGTGTTTGATTGTATTCACAAAAGGCCCCATTAGGTGGTGAGCAAGAAAAGTAAAACATATTCTAGGGACTAAAATGATCTTCCAAGATATCTTCCTTTTTACAGGATAGGAACTATGTATCACAAATGGATGTGTAATTTACTTGGAGTGCCATGAGGGTTACTATTATTTCAACCAAGTAAGGTTTGGGAATTCAGGAGAGGTCTCAACAGAGTGATCTACTTAGGAAGGAGCTGTGATGTGTTTCCCTTCATTATCACAGACATTTGGCTGCAGCAATGTTGGGCAGAATCATCTTAGTCATTTTAGAAATGTCATTGATCACTTCTGGCTACGTGGATTAAGATGTTCCAAGTCATTTCTCCAATTCCTCTTTGTCTTAAATTCCTGCTGGGTTCGCAGTAGTAACCTTGAGGAAAGAGTGCTAAAGTCAAGTAGCAAAAGCTTACTCAGGGATTCTGAGGTTTCAGACATAAAACTGCTCTGTTATCTCCCTTTCCTTCCCATTTCTTTTACTCTTGCTGGCTGTTGTAGCCAAACAGATGTTTCAGCAAACATTGAGCAGACACAAACACACACACACACACACACACACACACACACACACACATTTTCAGTAAAATCTATATCTATCAATTTTATTATATCTGTCATCTGGCTAATGACCTCCCTACTTTCAACTGCTGGTTGACACTTAATCCAGGATGCCCTGTTCTGAGTCTCACTCATTACACACCAACTTTGCTTTCTGTCTTTGACAAGGGGGCTTCAATGTTGTTTTTAGCAAACATTTCACCTTCTTTCAGGTAAAAAAAAGTGATGGTAAAACTTTAGACAAAAAAATTAAAAATTTAATTCTTTCATAAGTGTGAAAGTGTTGACAGTAATAATATACGAGAATACATTACTGATTTGAGTGCAATATTTGCTAAAAGGCAGGCTGAAGCAACTGTCAAAGCTAGATGTTTTGAGATTTTCAAATTTCTTTGGAAAATATTTTCAACACCTGAGGAAACTGGCTTAGAAGCAAAACAATTTTTTGGCACTTTTATCTCTCCTTGCCCAAATCCAGTCACAAAGGTTTGGCCATAATACAATTTTAATGTTTTTAGATTTCTACATTCCTCATCACTTCTCATTGCCCATAGTTTAATGAGTCATTTCAGAGCTTTTCAATGATTATTCTTGCTATAAAATTGTAATCTCTTTGGTCTGTTCTGCTCACCAACATTGACTTCCTTTTTCTAAAAACACTATTTGCTTGCATCACTTTATTTTTTTTTAATATTTATTCTTTGCATCACTTTATCTTGCTGAAAAACCAAGTTGTTCCCTGAGCCTGCTGTATCAAGGTTGAATTTTTCAGATTAACTTTAATGTTTTTTTTTTTTTTGGCATAATATCATTCCTCAATAGTTTCCTGACCTCATTTTCCATCTTTTCATACATCTACTTTCTACTTGCATTCAACTGGTTTCTTCATTGTTTCATGGTCATCATTCTCATTTTGACCTTTATTCCTAAATTATGCTCATTTACATACTTGGAATTCTCTCTTTGCTTATTCAAACGCACGCTTCTTCTGAGGCTACGTATATCTCTTCCATGAACAATTAATGACTAGACGAACTCATTTTGGCCTACCCATTTTTTTGATTCCTGTAACTCAAGGGCACACTTGACCACATATTAGACCATAGACATTCTCATATTTACATTGGTGGTTTTGACCTTTGCAAGATCACAAAAGTCCATGTAATTTTTCCGTGTAACTTGGTGAGGCAGACCTCTGAATCATACAGGCTTGAGGCTGGTGTGGGCTAGTGAGTCACTTACTAGTCAGCAAACTGGCCAATACCTTAGTCCTTTGTTTTATATTCACATTACAGTCCTTTGTAGAGTAATAAAATTTAACACCCCCCAAATGCAGATCCTTGCCAACACAGAGATTCAAACAGGACTCTAGATGATCCTCTCAGAGATGTCAAGAGCTTTGTGCTTTATGTGGTTTCCTCTTTGCTTCATGTATAGATATGTGGTCTGTCCAGCCAGTCAATAAAATTCAAAGGAGAATGAACTATTCCAAAAATCTCTAGAAGAGTCCAAGGAAGAATACAATAATACCTTTACTAAACCAAAATATATTGATTACCTACCAGACATGGTACCTGTTACTGTATTTTACTCATCCTCAGGACCTCAGCATTCCCTGTGATATGATATATGCTATCATATAAATATGTACAAAATTCACCTGTCTCTCAATTGATGTGGTGAATAGGTCCCTTAGAAAGAAAGTTAGTACTTCCAAAAAGCTTAAACTGACATGACTTTATCATAAAAATCTAAAATGGAACAAGAAATCTATTCTGCTAGTTTGATTCAAAATGTCAGGCTTGCTTTTTTGATATTTTATGCACAAGAAAAATAAATGTTCAATTAATAAATTACACATATTATAGAGAGCTTTATTTAAAATTTAAATATAGAAGATAATTATTAGTTAATAAAAACTACATATATAACATAAACATATTAAAATATGTTCATTCAATTAATAAAGATGCAGTGGTTATGCCCTGATTAATTTAGCTTATTATGACTAGCTATGTTATTCTCCATTTTCTCTCAGTATAGAAATTCTTACATATGATGAATTAGAACTTTATTTACTCTTCTTTGGATTACCACCGTATGGTATGTTTTTACTAAGGTGAAATGTAAAGCAAGTAAAAATGATCCTCTAACCTTTTTTTGTTTTAAATGCATCCTTCAGCTTGGCTCAAATGTCATTAGACGTTCACTGCTTCTTTATTGGGCAACCTTCTTGATGTATTGATCTATTTCAGTCCTGGCCTCAGTTAAAATTTTTAAAAAGAAAGAAAAACCTCAATGCTTAGGAAACACAGGAATTCACAAAGATTATTCTCAATGCAGGAGTATGAGAACACAAGTAAGGCTAATAGAATAAAACATATCCTTGAAGTGTTCTGCCCTTTCCTTTGCTATTCTTCAGGATTTCTAAACTACAGTGTCAGTACCAGACCTGACATAAGAGAGCGGGGAGTATAAACATTATTACACCAAACTTAATTTGTACTTAAAATGTATTCCTTTACTTATCACGTTGTATTCAGAACACATGAATCAACTCCAGAGTCAGTTGTGGAGGTGGTACCTAGTAATGGTACAAAGGAAATCAATAAATTGTTACTGGTTTTTCATATGAAGTATTTTATTCTATTTCCAGTTTACATTTTTAAATGTATGAGACAATTGCTCTAACAATAGCATCCTTTAGTTCTCATTTAGAATCAGGGGACTTAATGGGAAATGCACTGTGCTGCAGGGGTCCTGGGTACCAATGCCAGGTGTGGGCTATCTGTTGGACAGCACACTTCTGAAAGATTCTGTACTGGCATCTTTGCTTTTGGCAGACAACCATGATCTTAGGGTCTTTATCGTATTCTTTCTTTCCTGGGGGAATTGTTCTTAGTTGTAGTGGTGTGAATAGTTCATTACAAAGTATTCATTAACTCCTTCGTTTGTGGAGGAATCAAAAGCATGTAACTGACCAAATTTAAGTCTAGGTAGCCTACAGAAATAGTCCACTCTTTCAGTTTTCGTTTGAATTTGAAACCTGTGAAAAGGCATTAGAATCAGTCGCCTTATTAACTCTGCAGAAATATAATTTTAGTTTATATTAAAAGCAAAATTACATTTTTTAGATACTGTTTTACAGGAAGTACTCATTTGACGCATTTATGTACAATTCTTCTATATCAAAACATTTTTCACTACAAGTACTATGCATATTCAACCTCATAATACGTGACTGCATGGAAACAAGCATGAAAGTTCTCTCTTCCCCATCCATGTATTCCAAATGCATCCAGCATCCTATCAATTTTATCTTCTTTGTGACATCCCTCTTAGAATCCTCCCTCGTCCCACCTCAGTGTTGCTGGCTTGTTCTGGAAGGCTGCCGATGGTCTCCGTCATCCTGTAATCGATCCATCATCCCCGGAATCCATGTTTTCCCCTTTTCTGGTTTTGTCTTCTCTTTGGAGGAAATACCTCCTCTGGTAATTTCCTGAGAAAAGTTGAGTGAGAAGTCAAAACTTCAAAACTTTGCACACCTGAGAAATGTCATTAGCTCCTTTTCATGTTGGATACAGGTTCACTGGATGTATAATTCTGGTTGAGAATTATTTCCCTTCAGCATTTTCAACGTGTTTAGTTTTCAGTGCCTTTAAACTTTCAATGGTTTTTAGCTTCTTCTGCTCCAGTGCAAGAAAAAGTTACTTTTATTACTAAAATTACCAAAAAGGTAACTTAAAATTTACTTACCTAACAGTCCTATAACGTTCTCACTCCAAGTACTTTGCATATGAACTCTTCTTCCCTTTCCTCTCCTCTCTGTAAGCTTTTAGGATATTTGTTGTTAGAGTTGTAAGGTTTCAAAATCATATACCCTACGTCAGTCCTTTTTAAACTATTGGGCAGTAATCTGGAATATTAATGTTCCTAACATTTAAAACAATTCTTGAATTATTTATCTGAAAAGTTCTCTATTTTTTCTGTCTTCTCTTTCTTAAATGTCTCTTACACTATTTATTCTCGGATTCTTAGACTTATTCTCAAATTTTGTTATCCTTTCCTTTCTATTTTTTTCTCCCTGTTTTATTGTCTTGGATTCTGGAGGATTTTCTCAGTTTATCTTCCAATGTTTCTATTCAGTTTTTCATTTCTGTTATTGTATTTAAAATTTCCAATAGCACTTTTGTTGTTGTTGTTAAAGATTCTGTTTCTATAATTATAGTTTCTTGTTACATAGTGAAATATGATCTCTCATCTCTCCAAGAATATTAAATAAGTTTTCATGAGCTTTTATCCTTTTGTCTTTACTGGTTTAAGGTTTTCCTCCTGAAATTTTAAAAAAATCTGTTTTGGTCTCAGATTTCTAAGTGCTTCTTTCATATGTGAGTTAAGACTGTTCTTGACTTTTAGTTTTTTTAAAAATTTTTATTGGAGTATAGTTGATTTACAATGTTGTGTTTGTTTCGGGTGTACAGCAAAGTGAATCAGTTATAATATACATATATCTGCTCTTTTTCTTTTTGAGATTCTTTTCCCATATAGGCCATTATAGAATACTGAGTAGAGTTCCTGTGCTACACAGCAGGTTCTTATTAGTTATCTATTTTATATATAGTAGTGTGTATGTGTCAACCCCAATCTCCCAATTTATTGCTCCTCCCCCTTATCCCCTGGCAACCATAAGTTTGTTTTCTACATCCGTGACTCTACTTCTGTTTTGTAAATAAGTTCATTTGTACCTTTTTTTAGATTCCACATATGATACTTGCCTTTCTGTGTCTGACTTACTTCACTCAGTATGACTATCTTGAGGTCCATCCATGTTGCTGCAAATGGCATTTTATTCTTTATTATGGCTGAGTAATATTCTATGGTATATATGTACCACATCTTCTTTATCCATTCTTCTGCTGTTGGACATTTAGTTTGCTTCCATGTCCTATTGTGACTAGTGCTGCAATGAACATTGGGGTGCAAGTATCTTTTTGAATTATGGTTTACTCTGGGTATATGCCCAGGCATGGGATTACTGGCTATACCAATTTACATTCCCACCAACAGTATAGAAGGGTTCCCTTTTCTCCACACCTTCTCCAGCATTTATTTTTTTGTAGATTTTTTGATGATGGCCATTCTGACGTGTGATATGACACCTCATTGTAGTTTTGATTTGCATTTCTCTAATAATTAGTGATGTTGAGCATCTTTTCATGTGCTATTTTGCCATCTCTGTATCTTCTTTGGAAAGAAGTCTAATGTTTTCCTAGTTAAGAATTAGCTCCTATAAAGCTAGTAGGAAGTTCCATGTTCAAAAATGGGTCTTTTCTGACATAGGAAACAAACTTATGGTTTCCAAAGGGCAAAGGAGAGGAGGGATAAATTGGGAGTTTAGGATTAACAGATACACACTACTGCATATAAAATAGGTAAGTAACAGGGACCTACTGTATAGCGCAGGGAACTATATTCATTATCTTGAAATAACCTATAATGGAAAAGAATCTGAAAAACAATATATATATATATATACATATATACACATATGTGTGTATATATGTATATATATATATATATTGTTTTTCAGATTCTTTTCCATTATAGGTTATTTCAAGATAATGAATATAGTTCCCTGCGCTATACAGTAGGTCCCTGTTACTTACCTATTTTATATGCAGTTATATATATATATATATATATATATAAAATAGACTAGGCAGCTTAAATAACAAACATTTATGTCTCACAGTTCTGGAGTCTGGGAAGTCCAAGATCAAGGTGGCAGCAGATTTGGTGTTTGGTAAAGACCCTTTTCCTGGTTAGCAGACAGCTACCTTCTTCCTTCTTGCAGTATTCTTTGTGTATGGTGGGGAGGGAGAGAGAGAGAGAAAGAGAGAGAGCGTGCGTTAGCTTTTGCTCTTCTTATAAGGGCTCTAATATCATCATGAGGGATCCACGCAAGGGATCCTTCCTCATGACATAATTACCTTCCAAGGGCCCCATCTCCAAATACTATCACATTGGGGGTTATGGATTCAACATATAAGTTTTGAGGGGACACAATTCAATCCACAGCATATAATCATTTTAAATGAAATTTATTTATATAATGCATCTACACATTTCCACATATAAGGCTATGTATAATAGTAAATAGAAAAACAGCATGGTGAAATTGTGTATATTTTGAAAAAATACAATATTAAAGTCATATTGGTATTTAATCATACTATTTTTCAGAATATAACATCTTTTTCGCTACTAAAACAGAAATATTAGTACTTTTCAATATCCTTAAATGCAACTTTAAGTACTGTTATTCAAACAAATTTTATAACACTCTAGGGCTTCCGCAGTGTGAGTTTTAGAAATTATTTTAGGTGAGACTGGAAGGAAGACAGTTATTTTTCTTTGATTTTCCCACATGTATTGGATGAAAAAAAAATTAGGAAAAGAGGCATTATCTTAACAGAATGAATTGGGCTTTTATTTTCTCTTTCTTTTGATGCAATTTTTCTTTTTTTAAAAAATATTTATTAATTTGGTTGTGTCAGGTCTTAGTTGCAGCAGGCAGGCTCCTTAGTTGAGGCTCACGGGCTCCTTTGCTGCTGTTCATGGGCTCCTTTGTTGCGACATGTGAACTCTTAGTTGTGGCCTGAATGCGGGATCTAGCTCCCTGACCAGGGATGGAACCCGGATCCCCTGCATTGGGTGTGCAGATTCTTAACCACTGTGTCACCAGGGAAGTCCCTGATGAAATTTTACTGACTGGTCTTCTTGGCTGCCCTAAGATCAACTTTGGATGAGTTAGCTCAGTGCTCTTCTAACTTCTTTTCCGTTCTCAGTACCTTTGTCTAAATGATCTGATTCTCTAGCAGAAATACATAGATGTTAGCAGGGTTTCAATCTGGAGCAGGGCAAGGGAGAAACTAAACATGCGCAAATTTTCTGGAACCACTGACTTATTCACCAGTAAACTTAGAATTTATCTCTGGCAGAGACAAGTGCAGGGTGTTGACTGCCTGTAAAGATAATATATGTAACTGTGGGATCCCATGAAGGGGATATTAAAAGACACTCTAAGACTTTTGAAAGAAGGTCAGAAGTTATTTGCTGGCAATAGATTCCAGTTGACCAAGGAAATGGTTTAGAATAGGACCAACTCTGTGTAATAATTGAGAAAACTGGGGAGACTGCCAAGATTTATATCCTAGATGCTTACTAAAATAAGTAAATTAACATTTACTAAGAAGATAGAAAATGATCTCGGTCCAGCAGGAAGAGGGGCTAGAGTTAGCTGCATTAAAAGAAAAAAAAAGCATTTTTAAAAATTATTGTTTTTCAGATGAAAGTAGAAATCACAATTAGAGGAACAGGAAGGCTTACTTTCTCTTCATCTCACAAATATTTAATATCAGAGAATTTCAAAGAATCTTCTGTCTTGCAGGTTGGGTTCTGAAAGAAGTAGAGTTTTGAGATTCAGTTTAGCTGAAGCATATTTGTTAAGAGTTCTCTTGGGATCAACAGGTGGAAAAGGAAGGAGATAAAAACAAGAGTGAATAGAGGAAAAAGGCCTTGTGACAGTCACAGCAGACCCCAGGGAGCTCTGGTGCTGGCGGCCTCTGCTGTGTCTCCAGTTGGCTGAGGTGCTAGGGCTTTATACCCATCCTTTGGTGTAGAAATATAGATCAGCCTTTTTTGAGGAGACCTGCCAAAAAATCCCTAGAAAAATTTGCTTAACTCTTAGTTTACACTCTGCTGAAGACTAAATGAAGAACTGTGAGTAGGTAGTCCATGAAATGCTGATTGACTAATGAAAGAATTTTGGACCAGGAATCCAGGTATTCAGGTTCAAATTTTGCCTCTGCCATTAACTGATTGTGAAAACACATGGTTCTTAGTTTCTCTTTCTAAATGTAGGGTGGTCCATTAGAGGTATAAAGTATAAAAAAATCTTTTTTGTACAAAACTTTAATGGGTTATTTATCTCAATCATGGGGATATGTTATATGTATAAAAAATTACCTAGATATCTCAAATTTTATATATTTTTTCAAATTGTAATATCCTTCAACCAAAGCTTTGATTAGAGAAATGAACTTCATTCAGTAGCTTGAATTCTCCTTCCTTGTTTCCTTTAAGGCTCTCTTAGCTAACCAGGAAGCAGAGGCCTTACAGAGAAATGAAATATTCAAAAGGCAGCAACAGAAGTACAGAGAAGGATGATCTTTGTATTGGATGACTAGCCTTTCAATAACCTGTATCTTTTCAACCTACACAATAGGAAAATTATAAAGACTTGCTACTACATCTATTTCAAAAAAGTAAACTTTACAAGTTGTACTGCATTGTTATTTTGGTGGAGGAAAATTGCAAAGCACATATGATATTGATGAAAAACTAATCCTAATGTTTATATAACAGTTAGGAATGATTTATGAAAGAAAAAATAGTACAACATTTGGAATGGATTTCTAAGTCAGGGGCTTGGGGAGGTGATTCTGCGAATTGCTGCAGTGGCTATGTGGCTCAATCATTACTGCAGAAAATGACACAGAGAATAGATAAGGAGATCATTAATCTTAAAAGATTTGCTGTTGGAGTTGGTTGGGAGATTTACAATTAGAGAGCTATTGCGTTAGGAGGTTGAGATTAACAGATACACACTATAATATATAAAATAGGTAATAAACAAGGACCTACTGTATAGCACAGCAAACTATACTCAATATTTTGTAATAACCTGTAAGGGAAGAGAATCTGAAAAAGAATATGCATACATATATATATATATATATATATATATATACATACATATACACATGTATACACATAATATATATATACACATATATATACACATATATACATACATATATATATCTGAATCACTGTGCTGTACAGCTGAAACTAACATGATATTGTAAGTCAACTACACTTCAATTTATAAAATTCAAAAAAAATGTGACTTTTGCAAATCAAAATATGATAAATCCTTAGGATAGGCTATGGAATACTAAACTGAAGCAAAATTAGCCATCAAATTAAAAAAATCATATCCATTTGAGTATGAAGTTTCACCAATACCTGCACATATATGTACAAGGATGTTTACTGAAACTCTACAAAGAGTAATTGGAAATGTATATTGTAGACAAGTATGTTTCATTATTAGGCAGATACAGTGTTCCAGGTTAGGTTCTCTGAGAAGTAGATTCGGAGATGGAGTTTAGCACATCAGATATTTATTAGGAAGTGTTCTTGGAATCAATATCTGGGGAAGGGAGGGGAGAGGGGAAGGACTGAGTGTATAGTCAAGCTGAAATGTATGCCTGACCTTAGCCTCTGGAGCTAATAGGACTAGTCAGAGTTGGCCCATCTCGAAGAGAATGGCCAAGTCCTTTACCCCTGCTCCATCAATCACTGGACAGCGGCCGCCCTGGGGAGGGTGCAGATCCCTGCAGCTGAGATAATATTTACAAGCACTGCCAGCTGAAGGTTTTCTGCCAACAGCATTTCTAGTAGCTGGGGCTACAAATTCTTCTTTGGGAGAATCTGGATGGCAGATCTCCTTGTCCATCACATACACAGCACATGATGGGTTCAAATATCAACAAATTAAATACTATGACCAACAGTACATGATCTATGACTAACTGACCATGGACTTTACTTTCTTCATTTTTTAATGGTCACTTTTACCCAGGATTGTTGAAAATTAATACATGTAAATATCCTTAGAATGCACCTGTAATATAATGCCCACTGTATGAAAATAGTGATTTTATTTTTATTTAATTTTTATTGAAGTATAGTTGTTTTACAATGTTGCATTAATTACTACTGTATAGGAAAGTGATTCAGTTATACACATATATATATATGCACAAAATATTTTTTTAATATTCTTTCCCATTATGGTTTATCATAAGATATTGAATATAGTTCTCTGTGCTATACAGTAGGATCTGGTTGTCTATCCATACTGTACATAAAAGCTTACATCTGCTAATCGCAACTTTCCATTCCATCCGAGAGTGATTTTAAAATAGTACTATAAGTCCCTGCATTCAGAGAGGGTGAAGTCTTCATAGCTTTTATCTTTCTAATAATTGTTCTGTATATTTAGGTTTTCTGCCAACTGGAATGTTTTCAAGGAAAACATTTCATTTATTATTAATTTAAAAACCAGAAAAAAACCCTTAAATCTGCAAGCCTTATATGCCAGTAGCCCTTGAAAATTCCATTGACTTTCCATTATGTTTATAATATGTTTTCCTAGTATAAGTATCAGTGTTTCTACACTAATATTTTAAAATTTCTTTTGTCTTAATTGAAAGTTTTAGGAAGCTAAATGTATAATCTTTGAGAATGTAATTAAAAAATTATGACATACATACTTAGATAACTTGAACAATACAAAAGTTAATTGAAACTAATCTAGAAATACAAATTCAGTCTTAAGTCTTAAAATGTAGCTGGTTATGTGTTTGTTACATACTTTGGCAGAGGTAGAGGGAGTTTGCTTTGTTTCAAAATAACTATGGAAGTTAAAGAATGTGTGTGATTTTCTTTTCCTCAAACTAATTTATATGTAATATTTGTTTTCTGAGGAATTGACTTAAAGGTTCATATTTCAGGGCTTCTTTGTCAGTAGGAAACTTGGCAAAGACCTCTGCAGATAAAACATTCACTGGTGGTGGAGCCGGCCACTAAAGGGCCAGTTCTCTGCTGCACTTGACTTTTCTTCTACTTTAAAAGGAAAAAGGGGCAGAAAATTTTGGAGGAGACAATTTTATGAATGACCTTTCTCCCCACCAAACTCTCTAGACACGCCAACAAACAACTTTTCTATGGAAATAGATATTGTATAACTATAACTTGTGTATGTACTTATGGAATAAAATCAACTTTTTTTTTAGTTGAATGCTTCTTATGCTTCTGCTCTTTTATTTGTCCCTACTAAGAAAAAGTAGAACATTCTTGTTGAAGAAATCATAAAATACAAGAGAAATTACTGATTTAAAAAAATAAAATTTAGGGAAACCTAAATATGCTATATAACTTTCGGTTTTGCAACTTAAGCAGGTAACCTAATAACTTTCAGACTGATGAGATGTAATAAAACACTAAAGTTAATGAGCCATAGGAAGGAAATCACCAATTTTTTTGAAAGAAGACAAAAAATTGAGTAAGCTGGTGGCATGGACATTTCTGTCCTCCAGATCATGAAGTGAATGAAGCAAATACTGAGACCACTGAGAAGAGTTTAGTGTTCAGAATTTGTACATTCTTGTGTTGAATGAACACAAGAGGTTTTATCAGCTAAAATGGAAAACTATAACTTCTCCCAAGTTGAGCAATGAGATACCCAGATATGAGTAGATAAACACAGGTAGCAAGGGTGTTCGTTCACGAATATCTCCTTATCTTATATTTCAAAATGGAGATTAACTAGAGATAAAACCTAAAATAAATTACAACCTAAATAAACTTGAAATAAAGCAATTCAAAGTCATTACCAAGTGTCTGAAATTATCAACTAAGAATGAGTTAGGGACGTGAGATCAACGTTCTAGATGACAAAAATTTCAAACTTTTCTTAGTCATATCATCCTTAATTGTAGCATCTGCTTTCAGATTAGCACAGAAAGATAACCAGTTAGATTAAGGTACCTAGAAAATAGAGTAATTGATCCAAAGAAGCAGTAGACTGGAGACTCAAGGATAATGAGTTATATAATTTTTATCCTGTTTCTTCAAGTCCCTCTGAAATCAGTTATTCTCAAACTTTGGTCCCTGAACCTGCAGGATCGTCATTATCTGGGAACATGTTAAAAAAGGCAAATTCTCAAGCACCACCCCAGACCTACTAAACCAAAAACTCTGGGGTGAGTCTTTGTCTTAACAGGCCCTCCAGGTGATTCTGATGCAAGCTAAAGATCGAAAACAATTGTTTTAGAAAAAAAAAAATCATTAAAAAAAATAAATGTCATTCTATTAAATTATATAGATAGCTAAATTTTCATATGTTTGAATGTACTTTAGACATTAGCTGACTCATTACCAATTGGCTTCACCATACGGTGATGCCAATAGTTTGTCTTCCTGGGGGTCATTTCTTAAACTGTATGTAAGTATTTGCTTATTCAATTGTTGAATACGATTATTTTTATTACTTTTTTTTGTAGAAAGAATGCAAAATACAAAAGGACAGATATTATTTATTTAAACAGAATTCTCATAAATTTTATTAGTGAAACAATACACGAAATTATTAGATGCATAAGAAGTTACAAATTTTTAGTTCTACTTGGATCATTATGGACTTAACCTTACTGATTCTGTGTTTAATTGTGGAAGAAAATACGAATGAGTCAAGAGAATGTATGAATTTTGGAAATGTATCATCAAAGATTGTGATTTAAAAGGAAATATAATTACAGGTTATAAAACATTTTTTGGCTCACTGGGAATGGAAATACTCTTAAAACAAATGTAGAAAAACCCTATTCTCTCTTATAGTTTTACTTACCCATTTTTGTGTGTGCATGTAAACAACATTCAATCAATTGTTCTCAAAATAAAAGATCTATGAAATTTCTTTTGGTACCAAAGAGTCAAATATAAAATACCAGTTCTACACTACTCTAAGCTCTACACACTTACTTTTTGCTGATTTCATTATTTGGCTAAGGATTTTTAAAATTGTAATCTTCATATATTTTATTTAGCAAGCTAAGAGATCTAGAACCAAATGAAAAAAAATTAAAGAGATAACATAGCTATTTTATTAATAAGATATTATTACTCATATTGATCCTATTTTAAAGTGGAGAAGCTTTCATGGAGGTTATAAGAAAAGGCCTAAAATGGGAAAAGCTGTAGGATTGAATAGATTTCATTTGTCTAGATTGAAAAAAAGTATAAGAAAATAATTGCTAGGGGCTGTGAACCAAGATGGACGTGCTCTCACTCTCTCTTGTGAGAATAACAGAATCACAACTAGCTGCTGGACAATCATCGATAGGAAGACACAGGAACTCACCAAAAAAGATACCCCACATCCAAAGACAAAGGAGAAGCCACAATGAGATGGTAGGATGGGCGTAATCACAGTAAAATCAAATCCCATAACTGCTGGGTGGGTGACTCACAGACTGGAGAGCACTTATACCACAGAAGTCCACACACTGGAGTGAAGGTTCTGAGCTGCACGTCAGGTTTCCAAACCTGGGGGTCCAGAAACAGGAGGAGGAATTCCTAGAGAATCAGACTTTGAAGGCTAGTGGGAATTGATTGCAGGACTTTGACAGGACGGGGGGAAATAGAGACTCCACTCTTGGAGGGCACACACAAAGTAGTGTGTGCATCAGGACCCAGGGAAAGGAGCAGTTACCCCAGGGGAGACTGAATCAGACCTACCTGCCAGTGTTGGGGGGTCTCCTGCACAGGAGGAGTTGTCATTGTCCCCTCACACTGGGGACAAGGACAATGGCAGCAGAAGTTCTGGGAAGTACTCCTTGGTGTGAGCCTTCCCAAAGTCTGCTATCAGCCCCACCAAAGAGCCCAGGTAGTCTCCAGTGTTGAGTTGCCTCAGGCCAAACAACCAACAGGGAGGGAACCCAGCCCCACCCATCAGCAGTCAAGCGGATTAAAGTTTTACTGAGCTCAGCCCACCAGAGAAACAGTCAGCTCTACCCACCACCAGTCCCTCCCATCAGGAAACTTGCACAAGCCTCTTAGATAGCTGTATCCACCAGAGGGCAGACAGCAGAAGCAAGAAGAACTACAATCCTGCAGCCTGTGGAACAGGAACATTCACAGAAAGATAGACAAGATGAAAAGGCAGAGGGCTATGTACCAGATGAAGGAACAAGATAAAACCCCAGAAAAACAACTAAATGAAGTGGAGATAGGCAACCTTCCA